>NW_025963653.1:0-133867 GCF_910591885.1 Bombus terrestris | reverse complement strand
GGTTGTCCCACGTTGTCCCACGTTGTCCCACGTTGTCCCACGGTGTCCAACGATGTCCAACGATGTCCACGATGTCCCACGTTGTCCAACGATGTCCCACGTTGTCCCACGTTGTCCCACGTTGTCCCACGTTGTCCCACGTTGTCCCACGTTGTCCCACGTTGTCCCACGATGTCCCACGTTGTCCCACGTTGTCCCACGGTGTCCAACGATGTCCAACGATGTCCCACGTTGTCCCACGTGGTCCCACGTTGTCCCACGGTGTCCAACGATGTCCAACGATGTCCAACGGTGTCCCACGGTGTCCAACGGTGTCCAACGATGTCCAACGGTGTCCAACGGTGTCCCACGTTGTCCCACGTTGTCCCACGTTGTCCCACGGTGTCCAACGGTGTCCAACGATGTCCCACGTTGTCCCACGTTGTCCCACGGTGTCCAACGGTGTCCAACGGTGTCCAACGGTGTCCAACGATGTCCAACGGTGTCCAACGGTGTCCCACGGTGTCCAACGGTGTCCAACGGTGTCCCGCGTTGTCCCGCGTTGTCCCGCGTTGTCCCACGTTGTCCCACGTTGTCCCACGTTGTCCCACGTTGTCCCACGTTGTCCCACGGTGTCCAGCGGTGTCCCACGTTGTCCCACGTTGTCCCACGGTGTCCAACGATGTCCAACGGTGTCCAACGGTGTCCCACGGTGTCCAACGATGTCCAACGGTGTCCCACGTTGTCCCACGTTGTCCCACGTTGTCCCACGTTGTCCCACGTTGTCCCACGTTGTCCCACGTTGTCCCACGTTGTCCCACGTTGTCCCACGTTGTCCCACGTTGTCCCACGTTGTCCCACGATGTCCCACGTTGTCCCACGTTGTCCCACGTTGTCCAACGATGTCCAACGGTGTCCCACGTTGTCCCACGTTGTCCCACGTTGTCCCACGTTGTCCCACGATGTCCCACGTTGTCCAACGATGTCCAACGGTGTCCCACGTTGTCCCACGTTGTCCTACGTTGTCCCACGTTGTCCCACGTTGTCCCACGTTGTCCCACGTTGACCCACGTTGTCCCACGGTCTCCAACGGTGTCCCACGTTGTCCCACGTTGTCCCACGGTGTCCAACGATGTCCAACGGTGTCCAACGGTGTCCCACGGTGTCCAACGATGTCCAACGGTGTCCCACGTTGTCCCACGTTGTCCCACGTTGTCCCACGTTGTCCCACGTTGTCCCACGTTGTCCCACGTTGTCCCACGTTGTCCCACGTTGTCCCACGTTGTCCCACGATGTCCCACGTTGTCCCACGTTGTCCCACGTTGTCCCACGTTGTCCAACGATGTCCAACGGTGTCCCACGTTGTCCCACGTTGTCCCACGTTGTCCCACGTTGTCCCACGATGTCCCACGTTGTCCAACGATGTCCAACGGTGTCCCACCTTCTCCCACGTTGTCCTACGTTGTCCCACGTTGTCCCACGTTGTCCCACGTTGTCCCACGTTGTCCCACGTTGTCCCACGGTGTCCAACGGTGTCCCACGTTGTCCCACGTTGTCCCACGGTGTCCAACGATGTCCAACGGTGTCCAACGGTGTCCCACGTTGTCCCACGTTGTCCCACGTTGTTCCATGGTTTCCCACGTTGTCCCACGTTGTCCCACGTTGTCCCACGTTGTCCCACGTTGTCCAACGGTGTCCCACGGTGTCCAACGGTGTCCCACGTTGTCCCACGTTGTCCCACGTTGTCCCACGTTGTCCCACGTTGTCCCACGTTGTCCCACGTTGTCCCACGGTGTCCAACGGTGTCCAACGATGTCCAACGGTGTCCAACGGTGTCCCACGATGTCCACCGATGTCCAACGGTGTCCAACGGTGTCCAACGGTGTCCAACGGTGTCCAACGATGTCCAACGATGTCCCACGGTGTCCAACGGTGTCCAACGGTGTCCCACGGTGTCCCACGTTGTCCCACGTTGTCCCACGTTGTCCCACGTTGTCCCACGTTGTCCAACGGTGTCCCACGTTGTCCAACGGTGTCCCACGTTGTCCCACGTTGTCCCACGTTGTCCCACGTTGTCCCACGATGTCCCCCGTTGTCCCACGTTGTCCCACGTTGTCCCACGTTGTCCCACGTTGTCCCACGTTGTCCCACGTTGTCCCACGTTGTCCCACGTTGTCCCACGTTGTCCCACGTTGTCCCACGTTGTCCCACGGTGTCCAACGGTGTCCAACGATGTCCAACGGTGTCCAACGGTGTCCCACGTTGTCCCACGTTGTCCCACGTTGTCCCACGGTGTCCAACGATGTCCAACGGTGTCCCACGTTGTCCCACGTTGTCCCACGTTGTCCCACGTTGTCCCACGTTGTCCCACGATGTCCCACGTTGTCCCACGTTGTCCCACGTTGTCCCACGTTGTCCCACGTTGTCCCACGTTGTCCCACGTTGTCCCACGTTGTCCCACGTTGTCCAACGATGTCCAACGGTGTCCCACGTTGTCCCACGTTGTCCCACGTTGTCCCACGTTGTCCCACGATGTCCCACGTTGTCCAACGATGTCCAACGGTGTCCCACGTTGTCCCACGTTGTCCTACGTTGTCCCACGTTGTCCCACGTTGTCCCACGTTGTCCCACGTTGTCCCACGTTGTCCCACGGTGTCCAACGGTGTCCCACGTTGTCCCACGTTGTCCCACGGTGTCCAACGATGTCCAACGGTGTCCAACGGTGTCCCACGGTGTCCAACGATGTCCAACGGTGTCCCACGTTGTCCCACGTTGTCCCACGTTGTCCCACGTTGTCCCACGGTGTCCAACGGTGTCCCACGTTGTCCCACGTTGTCCCACGTTGTCCCACGTTGTCCCACGTTGTTCCATGGTTTCCCACGTTGTCCCACGTTGTCCCACGTTGTCCCACGTTGTCCCACGTTGTCCAACGGTGTCCCACGGTGTCCAACGGTGTCCCACGTTGTCCCACGTTGTCCCACGTTGTCCCACGTTGTCCCACGTTGTCCCACGTTGTCCCACGTTGTCCCACGGTGTCCAACGGTGTCCAACGATGTCCAACGGTGTCCAACGGTGTCCCACGATGTCCAACGATGTCCAACGGTGTCCAACGGTGTCCAACGGTGTCCAACGGTGTCCAACGATGTCCAACGATGTCCAACGATGTCCAACGGTGTCCAACGATGTCCAACGATGTCCAACGGTGTCCCACGATGTCCAACGATGTCCAACGATGTCCAACGGTGTCCAACGGTGTCCCACGTTGTCCACGTTGTCCCACGTTGTCCCACGGTGTCCAACGATGTCCAACGGTGTCCCACGTTGTCCAACGGTGTCCCACGTTGTCCCACGTTGTCCCACGTTGTCCCACGTTGTCCCACGATGTCCCACGTTGTCCCACGTTGTCCCACGTTGTCCCACGTTGTCCCACGTTGTCCCACGTTGTCCCACGTTGTCCCACGTTGTCCCACGTTGTCCCACGTTGTCCCACGGTGTCCAACGGTGTCCAACGATGTCCAACGGTGTCCAACGGTGTCCCACGTTGTCCCACGTTGTCCCACGTTGTCCCACGGTGTCCAACGATGTCCCACGGTGTCCCACGTTGTCCCACGTTGTCCCACGTTGTCCCACGTTGTCCCACGTTGTCCCACGTTGTCCCACGTTGTCCCACGTTGTCCCACGTTGTCCCACGTTGTCCCACGTTGTCCCACGGTGTCCAACGGTGTCCCACGTTGTCCCACGTTGTCCCACGTTGTCCCACGTTGTCCCACGTTGTCCCACGTTGTCCCACGTTGTCCCACGTTGTCCCACGGTGTCCAACGGTGTCCCACGTTGTCCCACGTTGTCCCACGGTGTCCAACGATGTCCAACGGTGTCCAACGGTGTCCCACGGTGTCCAACGATGTCCAACGGTGTCCCACGTTGTCCCACGTTGTCCCACGTTGTCCTACGTTGTCCCACGTTGTCCCACGTTGTCCCACGTTGTCCCACGTTGTCCCACGTTGTCCCACGTTGTCCCACGTTGTCCCACGTTGTCCCACGTTGTCCCACGTTGTCCCACGTTGTCCCACGGTGTCCAACGATGTCCAACGATGTCCCACGATGTCCCACGTTGTCCAACGATGTCCCACGTTGTCCCACGTTGTCCCACGTTGTCCCACGTTGTCCCACGTTGTCCCACGGTGTCCCACGTTGTCCAACGGTGTCCCACGTTGTCCAACGGTGTCCCACGTTGTCCCACGTTGTCCCACGTTGTCCCACGTTGTCCCACGTTGTCCCACGTTGTCCCACGTTGTCCCACGTTGTCCCACGGTGTCCAACGGTGTCCAACGGTGTCCAACGGTGTCCAACGATGTCCAACGGTGTCCAACGGTGTCCCACGGTGTCCAACGGTGTCCAACGGTGTCCCACGGTGTCCAACGTTGTCCCACGTTGTCCCACGTTGTCCCACGTTGTCCCACGTTGTCCCACGTTGTCCCACGTTGTCCCACGTTGTCCCACGGTGTAGAACGATGCCCAACGGTGTCCCACGTTGTCCAACGGTGTCCCACGTTGTCCCACGTTGTCCCACGTTGTCCCACGTTGTCCCACGATGTCCCACGTTGTCCAACGATGTCCAACGGTGTCCCACGTTGTCCCACGTTGTCCTACGTTGTCCCACGTTGTCCCACGTTGTCCCACGTTGTCCCACGTTGTCCCACGTTGTCCCACGGTGTCCAACGATGTCCAACGGTGTCCAACGGTGTCCCACGGTGTCCAACGGTGTCCCACGTTGTCCCACGTTGTCCCACGTTGTCCCACGTTGTCCCACGGTGTCCCACGTTGTCCCACGTTGTCCCACGGTGTCCAACGATGTCCAACGGTGCCCAACGGTGTCCCACGGTGTCCAACTGTGTCCCACGGTGTCCCACGTTGTCCCACGTTGTCCCACGTTGTCCCACGTTGTCCCACGTTGTCCAACGATGTCCAACGGTGTCCCACGTTGTCCCACGTTGTCCCACGTTGTCCCACGTTGTCCCACGTTGTCCCACGTTGTCCAACGGTGTCCCACGGTGTCCCACGTTGTCCCACGTTGTCCCGCGTTGTCCCACGTTGTCCAACGATGTCCAACGGTGTCCCACGTTGTCCCACGTTGTCCCACGTTGTCCCACGTTGTCCCACGTTGTCCCACGTTGTCCAACGGTGTCCAACGGTGTCCCACGTTGTCCCACGTTGTCCCACGTTGTCCCACGTTGTCCCACGATGTCCCACGTTGTCCAACGATGTCCAACGGTGTCCCACGTTGTCCCACGTTGTCCTACGTTGTCCCACGTTGTCCCACGTTGTCCCACGTTATCCCACGTTGTCCCACGTTGTCCCACGGTGTCCAACGGTGTCCAACGATGTCCAACTGTGTCCAACGGTGTCCCACATTGTCCCACGTTGTCCCACGTTGTCCCACGTTGTCCCACGTTGTCCAACGATGTCCAACGGTGTCCCACGTTGTCCCACGTTGTCCCACGTTGTCCCACGTTGTCCCACGGTGTCCAACGGTGTCCAACGGTGTCCAACGGTGTCCAACGATGTCCAACGGTGTCCAACGGTGTCCCACGGTGTCCAACGGTGTCCAACGGTGTCCCACGTTGTCCCACGTTGTCCCGCGTTGTCCCACGTTGTCCCACGTTGTCCCACGTTGTCCCACGTTGTCCCACGTTGTCCCACGGTGTCCAGCGGTGTCCCACGTTGTCCCACGTTGTCCCACGGTGTCCAACGATGTCCAACGGTGTCCAACGGTGTCCCACGGTGTCCAACGATGTCCAACGGTGTCCCACGTTGTCCCACGTTGTCCCACGTTGTCCCACGTTGTCCCACGTTGTCCCACGTTGTCCCACGTTGTCCCACGTTGTCCCACGTTGTCCCACGTTGTCCCACGTTGTCCCACGTTGTCCCACGATGTCCCACGTTGTCCCACGTTGTCCCACGTTGTCCAACGATGTCCAACGGTGTCCCACGTTGTCCCACGTTGTCCCACGTTGTCCCACGTTGTCCCACGATGTCCCACGTTGTCCAACGATGTCCAACGGTGTCCCACGTTGTCCCACGTTGTCCTACGTTGTCCCACGTTGTCCCACGTTGTCCCACGTTGTCCCACGTTGACCCACGTTGTCCCACGGTCTCCAACGGTGTCCCACGTTGTCCCACGTTGTCCCACGGTGTCCAACGATGTCCAACGGTGTCCAACGGTGTCCCACGGTGTCCAACGATGTCCAACGGTGTCCCACGTTGTCCCACGTTGTCCCACGTTGTCCCACGTTGTCCCACGTTGTCCCACGTTGTCCCACGTTGTCCCACGTTGTCCCACGTTGTCCCACGATGTCCCACGTTGTCCCACGTTGTCCCACGTTGTCCCACGTTGTCCAACGATGTCCCACGTTGTCCCACGTTGTCCCACGTTGTCCCACGTTGTCCCACGTTGTCCCACGATGTCCCACGTTGTCCAACGATGTCCAACGGTGTCCCACGTTGTCCCACGTTGTCCAACGATGTCCAACGGTGTCCCACGTTGTCCCACGTTGTCCTACGTTGTCCCACGTTGTCCCACGTTGTCCCACGTTGTCCCACGTTGTCCCACGTTGTCCCACGGTGTCCAACGGTGTCCAACGATGTCCAACTGTGTCCAACGGTGTCCCACGTTGTCCCACGTTGTCCCACGTTGTCCCACGTTGTCCCACGTTGTCCAACGATGTCCAACGGTGTCCCACGTTGTCCCACGTTGTCCCACGATGTCCCACGTTGTCCCACGTTGTCCCACGTTGTCCAACGATGTCCAACGGTGTCCCACGTTGTCCCACGTTGTCCCACGTTGTCCCACGTTGTCCCACGATGTCCCACGTTGTCCAACGATGTCCAACGGTGTCCCACGTTGTCCCACGTTGTCCTACGTTGTCCCACGTTGTCCCACGTTGTCCCACGTTGTCCCACGTTGTCCCACGTTGTCCCACGGTGTCCAACGGTGTCCCACGTTGTCCCACGTTGTCCCACGGTGTCCAACGATGTCCAGCGGTGTCCAACGGTGTCCCACGGTGTCCAACGATGTCCAACGGTGTCCCACGTTGTCCCACGTTGTCCCACGTTGTCCCACGTTGTCCCACGTTGTCCCACGTTGTCCCACGTTGTCCCACGTTGTCCCACGTTGTCCCACGTTGTCCCACGTTGTCCCACGTTGTCCCACGTTGTCCCACGTTGTCCCACGTTGTCCCACGTTGTCCCACGGTGTCCAACGGTGTCCCACGTTGTCCCACGTTGTCCCACGGTGTCCAACGATGTCCAACGGTGTCCAACGGTGTCCCACGGTGTCCAACGGTGTCCAACGGTGTCCCACGTTGTCCCACGTTGTCCCACGTTGTCCCACGTTGTCCCACGTTGTCCCACGTTGTCCCACGTTGTCCCACGTTGTCCCACGTTGTCCCACGGTGTCCAACGGTGTCCCACGTTGTCCCATGTTGTCCCACGGTGTCCAACGATGTCCAACGGTGTCCAACGGTGTCCCACGGTGTCCAACGATGTCCAACGGTGTCCCACGTTGTCCCACGTTGTCCCACGTTGTCCCACGTTGTCCCACGTTGTCCCACGGTGTCCAACGATGTCCAACGATGTCCCACGATGTCCCACGTTGTCCAACGATGTCCCACGTTGTCCCACGTTGTCCCACGTTGTCCCACGTTGTCCCACGTTGTCCCACGTTGTCCCACGTTGTCCCACGATGTCCCACGTTGTCCCACGTTGTCCCACGGTGTCCAACGATGTCCAACGATGTCCCACGTTGTCCCACGTGGTCCCACGTTGTCCCACGGTGTCCAACGATGTCCAACGATGTCCAACGGTGTCCCACGGTGTCCAACGGTGTCCAACGATGTCCAACGGTGTCCAACGGTGTCCCACGTTGTCCCACGTTGTCCCACGTTGTCCCACGGTGTCCAACGGTGTCCAACGATGTCCCACGTTGTCCCACGTTGTCCCACGGTGTCCAACGGTGTCCAACGGTGTCCAACGGTGTCCAACGATGTCCAACGGTGTCCAACGGTGTCCCACGGTGTCCAACGGTGTCCAACGGTGTCCCACGTTGTCCCACGTTGTCCCGCGTTGTCCCACGTTGTCCCACGTTGTCCCACGTTGTCCCACGTTGTCCCACGTTGTCCCACGGTGTCCAGCGGTGTCCCACGTTGTCCCACGTTGTCCCACGGTGTCCAACGATGTCCAACGGTGTCCAACGGTGTCCCACGGTGTCCAACGATGTCCAACGGTGTCCCACGTTGTCCCACGTTGTCCCACGTTGTCCCACGTTGTCCCACGTTGTCCCACGTTGTCCCACGTTGTCCCACGTTGTCCCACGTTGTCCCACGTTGTCCCACGTTGTCCCACGTTGTCCCACGATGTCCCACGTTGTCCCACGTTGTCCCACGTTGTCCAACGATGTCCAACGGTGTCCCACGTTGTCCCACGTTGTCCCACGTTGTCCCACGTTGTCCCACGATGTCCCACGTTGTCCAACGATGTCCAACGGTGTCCCACGTTGTCCCACGTTGTCCTACGTTGTCCCACGTTGTCCCACGTTGTCCCACGTTGTCCCACGTTGACCCACGTTGTCCCACGGTCTCCAACGGTGTCCCACGTTGTCCCACGTTGTCCCACGGTGTCCAACGATGTCCAACGGTGTCCAACGGTGTCCCACGGTGTCCAACGATGTCCAACGGTGTCCCACGTTGTCCCACGTTGTCCCACGTTGTCCCACGTTGTCCCACGTTGTCCCACGTTGTCCCACGTTGTCCCACGTTGTCCCACGTTGTCCCACGTTGTCCCACGATGTCCCACGTTGTCCCACGTTGTCCCACGTTGTCCCACGTTGTCCAACGATGTCCAACGGTGTCCCACGTTGTCCCACGTTGTCCCACGTTGTCCCACGTTGTCCCACGATGTCCCACGTTGTCCAACGATGTCCAACGGTGTCCCACGTTCTCCCACGTTGTCCTACGTTGTCCCACGTTGTCCCACGTTGTCCCACGTTGTCCCACGTTGTCCCACGTTGTCCCACGGTGTCCAACGGTGTCCCACGTTGTCCCACGTTGTCCCACGGTGTCCAACGATGTCCAACGGTGTCCAACGGTGTCCCACGTTGTCCCACGTTGTCCCACGTTGTTCCATGGTTTCCCACGTTGTCCCACGTTGTCCCACGTTGTCCCACGTTGTCCCACGTTGTCCAACGGTGTCCCACGGTGTCCAACGGTGTCCCACGTTGTCCCACGTTGTCCCACGTTGTCCCACGTTGTCCCACGTTGTCCCACGTTGTCCCACGTTGTCCCACGGTGTCCAACGGTGTCCAACGATGTCCAACGGTGTCCAACGGTGTCCCACGATGTCCACCGATGTCCAACGGTGTCCAACGGTGTCCAACGGTGTCCAACGGTGTCCAACGATGTCCAACGATGTCCCACGGTGTCCAACGGTGTCCAACGGTGTCCCACGTTGTCCCACGTTGTCCCGCGTTGTCCCACGTTGTCCCACGTTGTCCCACGTTGTCCAACGGTGTCCCACGTTGTCCAACGGTGTCCCACGTTGTCCCACGTTGTCCCACGTTGTCCCACGTTGTCCCACGATGTCCCACGTTGTCCCACGTTGTCCCACGTTGTCCCACGTTGTCCCACGTTGTCCCACGTTGTCCCACGTTGTCCCACGTTGTCCCACGTTGTCCCACGTTGTCCCACGTTGTCCCACGTTGTCCCACGGTGTCCAACGGTGTCCAACGATGTCCAACGGTGTCCAACGGTGTCCCACGTTGTCCCACGTTGTCCCACGTTGTCCCACGGTGTCCAACGATGTCCAACGGTGTCCCACGTTGTCCCACGTTGTCCCACGTTGTCCCACGTTGTCCCACGTTGTCCCACGTTGTCCCACGTTGTCCCACGTTGTCCCACGTTGTCCCACGTTGTCCCACGTTGTCCCACGTTGTCCCACGTTGTCCCACGTTGTCCCACGTTGTCCCACGGTGTCCAACGATGTCCAACGGTGTCCCACGTTGTCCCACGTTGTCCCACGTTGTCCCACGTTGTCCCACGTTGTCCCACGATGTCCCACGTTGTCCCACGTTGTCCCACGTTGTCCCACGTTGTCCCACGTTGTCCCACGGTGTCCAACGGTGTCCCACGTTGTCCCACGTTGTCCCACGTTGTCCCACGTTGTCCCACGTTGTCCCACGTTGTCCCACGATGTCCCACGTTGTCCCACGTTGTCCCACGTTGTCCAACGATGTCCAACGGTGTCCCACGTTGTCCCACGTTGTCCCACGTTGTCCCACGTTGTCCCACGATGTCCCACGTTGTCCAACGATGTCCAACGGTGTCCCACGTTGTCCCACGTTGTCCTACGTTGTCCCACGTTGTCCCACGTTGTCCCACGTTGTCCCACGTTGTCCCACGTTGTCCCACGGTGTCCAACGGTGTCCCACGTTGTCCCACGTTGTCCCACGGTGTCCAACGATGTCCAACGGTGTCCAACGGTGTCCCACGGTGTCCAACGATGTCCAACGGTGTCCCACGTTGTCCCACGTTGTCCCACGTTGTCCCACGTTGTCCCACGGTGTCCAACGGTGTCCCACGTTGTCCCACGTTGTCCCACGTTGTCCCACGTTGTCCCACGTTGTTCCATGGTTTCCCACGTTGTCCCACGTTGTCCCACGTTGTCCCACGTTGTCCCACGTTGTCCAACGGTGTCCCACGGTGTCCAACGGTGTCCCACGTTGTCCCACGTTGTCCCACGTTGTCCCACGTTGTCCCACGTTGTCCCACGTTGTCCCACGTTGTCCCACGGTGTCCAACGGTGTCCAACGATGTCCAACGGTGTCCAACGGTGTCCCACGATGTCCACCGATGTCCAACGGTGTCCAACGGTGTCCAACGGTGTCCAACGGTGTCCAACGATGTCCAACGATGTCCAACGATGTCCAACGGTGTCCAACGATGTCCAACGATGTCCAACGGTGTCCCACGATGTCCAACGATGTCCAACGATGTCCAACGGTGTCCAACGGTGTCCCACGTTGTCCCACGTTGTCCCACGTTGTCCCACGGTGTCCAACGATGTCCAACGGTGTCCCACGTTGTCCCACGTTGTCCCACGTTGTCCCACGTTGTCCCACGTTGTCCCACGTTGTCCCACGTTGTCCCACGTTGTCCCACGTTGTCCCACGTTGTCCCACGTTGTCCCACGGTGTCCCACGGTGTCCCACGTTGTCCCACGTTGTCCCACGTTGTCCCACGTTGTCCCACGTTGTCCCACGTTGTCCCACGTTGTCCCACGTTGTCCCACGGTGTCCAACGGTGTCCCACGTTGTCCCACGTTGTCCCACGGTGTCCAACGATGTCCAACGGTGTCCAACGGTGTCCCACGGTGTCCAACGATGTCCAACGGTGTCCCACGTTGTCCCACGTTGTCCCACGTTGTCCTACGTTGTCCCACGTTGTCCCACGTTGTCCCACGTTGTCCCACGTTGTCCCACGTTGTCCCACGTTGTCCCACGTTGTCCCACGTTGTCCCACGTTGTCCCACGTTGTCCCACGTTGTCCCACGGTGTCCAACGATGTCCAACGATGTCCCACGATGTCCCACGTTGTCCAACGATGTCCCACGTTGTCCCACGTTGTCCCACGTTGTCCCACGTTGTCCCACGTTGTCCAACGGTGTCCCACGCTGTCCAACGGTGTCCCACGTTGTCCAACGGTGTCCCACGTTGTCCCACGTTGTCCCACGTTGTCCCACGTTGTCCCACGTTGTCCCACGTTGTCCCACGTTGTCCCACGTTGTCCCACGGTGTCCAACGGTGTCCAACGGTGTCCAACGGTGTCCAACGATGTCCAACGGTGTCCAACGGTGTCCCACGGTGTCCAACGGTGTCCAACGGTGTCCCACGGTGTCCAACGTTGTCCCACGTTGTCCCACGTTGTCCCACGTTGTCCCACGTTGTCCCACGTTGTCCCACGTTGTCCCACGTTGTCCCACGGTGTAGAACGATGCCCAACGGTGTCCCACGTTGTCCAACGGTGTCCCACGTTGTCCCACGTTGTCCCACGTTGTCCCACGTTGTCCCACGATGTCCCACGTTGTCCAACGATGTCCAACGGTGTCCCACGTTGTCCCACGTTGTCCTACGTTGTCCCACGTTGTCCCACGTTGTCCCACGTTGTCCCACGTTGTCCCACGTTGTCCCACGGTGTCCAACGATGTCCAACGGTGTCCAACGGTGTCCCACGGTGTCCAACGGTGTCCCACGTTGTCCCACGTTGTCCCACGTTGTCCCACGTTGTCCCACGGTGTCCCACGTTGTCCCACGTTGTCCCACGGTGTCCAACGATGTCCAACGGTGCCCAACGGTGTCCCACGGTGTCCAACTGTGTCCCACGGTGTCCCACGTTGTCCCACGTTGTCCCACGTTGTCCCACGTTGTCCCACGTTGTCCAACGATGTCCAACGGTGTCCCACGTTGTCCCACGTTGTCCCACGTTGTCCCACGTTGTCCCACGTTGTCCCACGTTGTCCAACGATGTCCAACGGTGTCCCACGTTGTCCCACGTTGTCCCACGTTGTCCCACGTTGTCCAACGATGTCCAACGGTGTCCCACGTTGTCCCACGTTGTCCCACGTTGTCCCACGTTGTCCCACGTTGTCCCACGTTGTCCAACGGTGTCCAACGGTGTCCCACGTTGTCCCACGTTGTCCCACGTTGTCCCACGTTGTCCCACGATGTCCCACGTTGTCCAACGATGTCCAACGGTGTCCCACGTTGTCCCACGTTGTCCTACGTTGTCCCACGTTGTCCCACGTTGTCCCACGTTATCCCACGTTGTCCCACGTTGTCCCACGGTGTCCAACGGTGTCCAACGATGTCCAACTGTGTCCAACGGTGTCCCACATTGTCCCACGTTGTCCCACGTTGTCCCACGTTGTCCCACGTTGTCCAACGATGTCCAACGGTGTCCCACGTTGTCCCACGTTGTCCCACGTTGTCCCACGTTGTCCCACGTTGTCCCACGTTGTCCAACGATGTCCAACGGTGTCCCACGTTGTCCCACGTTGTCCCACGTTGTCCCACGTTGTCCCACGATGTCCCACGTTGTCCAACGATGTCCAACGGTGTCCCACGTTGTCCCACGTTGTCCCACGTTGTCCCACGTTGTCCCACGATGTCCCACGTTGTCCAACGATGTCCAACGGTGTCCCACGTTGTCCCACGTTGTCCCACGTTGTCCCACGTTGTCCCACGGTGTCCAACGATGTCCAACGGTGTCCCACGTTGTCCCACGTTGTCCCACGTTGTCCCACGTTGTCCCACGTTGTCCCACGATGTCCCACGTTGTCCCACGTTGTCCCACGTTGTCCCACGTTGTCCCACGTTGTCCCACGTTGTCCCACGGTGTCCCACGGTGTCCCACGTTGTCCCACGTTGTCCCACGTTGTCCCACGTTGTCCCACGTTGTCCCACGTTGTCCCACGGTGTCCAACGATGTCCAACGGTGTCCCACGTTGTCCCACGTTGTCCCACGTTGTCCCACGTTGTCCCACGTTGTCCCACGTTGTCCCACGGTGTCCAACGATGTCCAACGGTGTCCCACGTTGTCCCACGTTGTCCCACGTTGTCCCAGGTTGTCCCACGTTGTCCCACGTTGTCCCACGGTGTCCAACGGTGTCCAACGATGTCCCACGTTGTCCCACGTTGTCCCACGTTGTCCCACGTTGTCCCACGATGTCCCACGTTGTCCCACGTTGTCCCACGTTGTCCCACGTTGTCCCACGTTGTCCCACGTTGTCCCACGTTGTCCCACGTTGTCCCACGTTGTCCCACGTTGTCCCACGTTGTCCCACGTTGTCCCACGTTGTCCCACGTTGTCCCACGGTGTCCAACGGTGTCCAACGATGTCCAACGGTGTCCAACGGTGTCCCACGGTGTCCAACGGTGTCCCACGTTGTCCCACGTTGTCCCACGTTGTCCCACGTTGTCCCACGGTGTCCAACGGTGTCCAACGGTGTCCAACGGTGTCCAACGATGTCCAACGGTGTCCAACGGTGTCCCACGGTGTCCAACGGTGTCCAACGGTGTCCCACGTTGTCCCACGTTGTCCCACGTTGTCCCACGTTGTCCCACGTTGTCCCACGATGTCCCACGTTGTCCAACGATGTCCAACGGTGTCCCACGTTGTCCCACGTTGTCCAACGATGTCCAACGGTGTCCCACGTTGTCCCACGTTGTCCTACGTTGTCCCACGTTGTCCCACGTTGTCCCACGTTGTCCCACGTTGTCCCACGTTGTCCCACGGTGTCCAACGGTGTCCCACGTTGTCCCACGTTGTCCCACGTTGTCCCACGGTGTCCAACGGTGTCCAACGATGTCCAACGGTGTCCAACGGTGTCCCACGTTGTCCCACGTTGTCCCACGGTGTCCAACGATGTCCAACGGTGTCCCACGTTGTCCCACGTTGTCCCACGTTGTCCCACGTTGTCCCACGTTGTCCCACGTTGTCCCACGTTGTCCCACGTTGTCCCACGTTGTCCCACGTTGTCCCACGTTGTCCCACGGTGTCCAACGGTGTCCAACGATGTCCAACGGTGTCCAACGGTGTCCCACGGTGTCCAACGGTGTCCCACGTTGTCCCACGTTGTCCCACGTTGTCCCACGTTGTCCCACGGTGTCCAACGGTGTCCAACGGTGTCCAACGGTGTCCAACGATGTCCAACGGTGTCCAACGGTGTCCCACGGTGTCCAACGGTGTCCCACGTTGTCCCACGTTGTCCCACGTTGTCCCACGTTGTCCCACGTTGTCCCACGTTGTCCAACGATGTCCAACGGTGTCCCACGTTGTCCCACGTTGTCCCACGTTGTCCCACGTTGTCCCACGTTGTTCCATGGTTTCCCACGTTGTCCCACGTTGTCCCACGTTGTCCCACGGTGTCCAACGATGTCCAACGGTGTCCAACGGATCCAACGGTGTCCAACGATGTCCAACGATGTCCAACGATGTCCAACGGTGTCCAACGATGTCCAACGATGTCCAACGGTGTCCCACGATGTCCAACGATGTCCAACGATGTCCAACGGTGTCCAACGATGTCCAACGGTGTCCAACGATGTCCAACGATGTCCAACGGTGTCCCACGATGTCCAACGATGTCCAACGATGTCCAACGGTGTCCAACGGTGTCCCACGGTGTCCAACGGTGTCCCACGTTGTCCCACGTTGTCCCACGGTGTCCAACGGTGTCCAACGATGTCCAACGGTGTCCAACGGTGTCCCACGATGTCCACCGATGTCCAACGGTGTCCAACGGTGTCCAACGGTGTCCAACGGTGTCCCACGTTGTCCCACGTTGTCCCACGTTGTCCCACGTTGTCCCACGGTGTCCAACGGTGTCCCACGTTGTCCCACGTTGTCCCACGTTGTCCCACGTTGTCCCACGTTGTTCCATGGTTTCCCACGTTGTCCCACGTTGTCCCACGTTGTCCCACGTTGTCCCACGTTGTCCAACGGTGTCCCACGGTGTCCAACGGTGTCCCACGTTGTCCCACGTTGTCCCACGTTGTCCCACGTTGTCCCACGTTGTCCCACGTTGTCCCACGTTGTCCCACGGTGTCCAACGGTGTCCAACGATGTCCAACGGTGTCCAACGGTGTCCCACGATGTCCACCGATGTCCAACGGTGTCCAACGGTGTCCAACGGTGTCCAACGGTGTCCAACGAAGTCCAACGATGTCCAACGATGTCCAACGGTGTCCAACGATGTCCAACGATGTCCAACGGTGTCCCACGATGTCCAACGATGTCCAACGATGTCCAACGGTGTCCAACGGTGTCCCACGTTGTCCACGTTGTCCCACGTTGTCCCACGGTGTCCAACGATGTCCAACGGTGTCCCACGTTGTCCAACGGTGTCCCACGTTGTCCCACGTTGTCCCACGTTGTCCCACGTTGTCCCACGATGTCCCACGTTGTCCCACGTTGTCCCACGTTGTCCCACGTTGTCCCACGTTGTCCCACGTTGTCCCACGTTGTCCCACGTTGTCCCACGTTGTCCCACGTTGTCCCACGGTGTCCAACGGTGTCCAACGATGTCCAACGGTGTCCAACGGTGTCCCACGTTGTCCCACGTTGTCCCACGTTGTCCCACGGTGTCCAACGATGTCCAACGGTGTCCCACGTTGTCCCACGTTGTCCCACGTTGTCCCACGTTGTCCCACGTTGTCCCACGTTGTCCCACGTTGTCCCACGTTGTCCCACGTTGTCCCACGTTGTCCCACGTTGTCCCACGGTGTCCAACGGTGTCCCACGTTGTCCCACGTTGTCCCACGTTGTCCCACGTTGTCCCACGTTGTCCCACGTTGTCCCACGTTGTCCCACGTTGTCCCACGGTGTCCAACGGTGTCCCACGTTGTCCCACGTTGTCCCACGGTGTCCAACGATGTCCAACGGTGTCCAACGGTGTCCCACGGTGTCCAACGATGTCCAACGGTGTCCCACGTTGTCCCACGTTGTCCCACGTTTTCCTACGTTGTCCCACGTTGTCCCACGTTGTCCCACGTTGTCCCACGTTGTCCCACGTTGTCCCACGTTGTCCCACGTTGTCCCACGGTGTCCAACGGTGTCCAACGGTGTCCAACGGTGTCCAACGATGTCCAACGGTGTCCAACGGTGTCCCACGGTGTCCAACGGTGTCCAACGGTGTCCCACGGTGTCCAACGTTGTCCCACGTTGTCCCACGTTGTCCCACGTTGTCCCACGTTGTCCCACGTTGTCCCACGGTGTAGAACGATGCCCAACGGTGTCCCACGTTGTCCAACGGTGTCCCACGTTGTCCCACGTTGTCCCACGTTGTCCCACGTTGTCCCACGTTGTCCCACGGTGTCCAACGATGTCCCACGGTGTCCCACGTTGTCCCACGTTGTCCTACGTTGTCCCACGTTGTCCCACGTTGTCCCACGTTGTCCCACGTTGTCCCACGGTGTCCAACGATGTCCAACGGTGTCCAACGGTGTCCCACGGTGTCCAACGGTGTCCCACGTTGTCCCACGTTGTCCCACGTTGTCCCACGTTGTCCCACGGTGTCCCACGTTGTCCCACGTTGTCCCACGGTGTCCAACGATGTCCAACGGTGCCCAACGGTGTCCCACGGTGTCCAACTGTGTCCCACGGTGTCCCACGTTGTCCCACGTTGTCCCACGTTGTCCCACGTTGTCCCACGTTGTCCAACGATGTCCAACGGTGTCCCACGTTGTCCCACGTTGTCCCACGTTGTCCCACGTTGTCCCACGTTGTCCCACGTTGTCCAACGATGTCCAACGGTGTCCCACGTTGTCCCACGTTGTCCCGCGTTGTCCCACGTTGTCCAACGATGTCCAACGGTGTCCCACGTTGTCCCACGTTGTCCCACGTTGTCCCACGTTGTCCCACGTTGTCCCACGTTGTCCAACGATGTCCAACGGTGTCCCACGTTGTCCCACGTTGTCCCACGTTGTCCCACGTTGTCCCACGTTCTCCCACGTTGTCCAACGATGTCCAACGGTGTCCCACGTTGTCCCACGTTGTCCCACGTTGTCCCACGTTGTCCCACGATGTCCCACGTTGTCCAACGATGTCCAACGGTGTCCCACGTTGTCCCACGTTGTCCCACGTTGTCCCACGTTGTCCCACGATGTCCCACGTTGTCCAACGATGTCCAACGGTGTCCCACGTTGTCCCACGTTGTCCCACGTTGTCCCACGTTGTCCCACGGTGTCCAACGATGTCCAACGGTGTCCCACGTTGTCCCACGTTGTCCCACGTTGTCCCACGTTGTCCCACGTTGTCCCACGATGTCCCACGTTGTCCCACGTTGTCCCACGTTGTCCCACGTTGTCCCACGTTGTCCCACGTTGTCCCACGGTGTCCAACGGTGTCCCACGTTGTCCCACGTTGTCCCACGTTGTCCCACGTTGTCCCACGTTGTCCCACGTTGTCCCACGGTGTCCAACGATGTCCAACGGTGTCCCACGTTGTCCCACGTTGTCCCACGTTGTCCCACGTTGTCCCACGTTGTCCCACGTTGTCCCACGGTGTCCAACGATGTCCAACGGTGTCCCACGTTGTCCCACGTTGTCCCACGTTGTCCCAGGTTGTCCCACGTTGTCCCACGTTGTCCCACGGTGTCCAACGGTGTCCAACGATGTCCCACGTTGTCCCACGTTGTCCCACGTTGTCCCACGTTGTCCCACGATGTCCCACGTTGTCCCACGTTGTCCCACGTTGTCCCACGTTGTCCCACGTTGTCCCACGTTGTCCCACGTTGTCCCACGTTGTCCCACGTTGTCCCACGGTGTCCCACGTTGTCCCACGTTGTCCCACGTTGTCCCACGTTGTCCCACGGTGTCCAACGGTGTCCAACGATGTCCAACGGTGTCCAACGGTGTCCCACGGTGTCCAACGGTGTCCCACGTTGTCCCACGTTGTCCCACGTTGTCCCACGTTGTCCCACGGTGTCCAACGGTGTCCAACGGTGTCCAACGGTGTCCAACGATGTCCAACGGTGTCCAACGGTGTCCCACGGTGTCCAACGGTGTCCAACGGTGTCCCACGTTGTCCCACGTTGTCCCACGTTGTCCCACGTTGTCCCACGTTGTCCCACGATGTCCCACGTTGTCCAACGATGTCCAACGGTGTCCCACGTTGTCCCACGTTGTCCAACGATGTCCAACGGTGTCCCACGTTGTCCCACGTTGTCCTACGTTGTCCCACGTTGTCCCACGTTGTCCCACGTTGTCCCACGTTGTCCCACGTTGTCCCACGGTGTCCAACGGTGTCCAACGATGTCCAACTGTGTCCAACGGTGTCCCACGTTGTCCCACGTTGTCCCACGTTGTCCCACGTTGTCCCACGTTGTCCCACGTTGTCCCACGTTGTCCAACGATGTCCAACGGTGTCCAACGTTGTCCCGCGTTGTCCCACGTTGTCCCACGTTGTCCCACGTTGTCCCACGTTGTCCAACGATGTCCAACGGTGTCCCACATTGTCCCACGTTGTCCCACGTTGTCCCACGTTGTCCCACGATGTCCCACGTTGTCCAACGATGTCCCACGGTGTCCCACGTTGTCCCACGTTGTCCTACGTTGTCCCACGTTGTCCCACGTTGTCCCACGTTGTCCCACGTCGTCCCACGTTGTCCCACGGTGTCCAACGGTGTCCCACGTTGTCCCACGTTGTCCCACGGTGTCCAACGATGTCCAACGGTGTCCAACGGTGTCCCACGGTGTCCAACGATGTCCAACGGTGTCCCACGTTGTCCCACGTTGTCCCACGTTGTCCCACGTTGTCCCACGTTGTCCCACGTTGTCCCACGTTGTCCCACGTTGTCCCACGTTGTCCCACGTTGCCCCACGTTGTCCCACGTTGTCCCACGTTGTCCCACGGTGTCCAACGGTGTCCAACGATGTCCAACGGTGTCCAACGGTGTCCCACGATGTCCACCGATGTCCAACGGTGTCCAACGGTGTCCAACGGTGTCCAACGGTGTCCAACGATGTCCAACGATGTCCAACGATGTCCAACGGTGTCCAACGGTGTCCCACGGTGTCCAACGGTGTCCCACGTTGTCCCACGTTGTCCCACGTTGTCCCACGTTGTCCCACGTTGTCCCACGTTGTCCCACGTTGTCCCACGGTGTCCAACGGTGTCCAACGATGTCCAACGGTGTCCAACGGTGTCCCACGTTGTCCCACGTTGTCCCACGGTGTCCAACGATGTCCAACGGTGTCCCACGTTGTCCCACGTTGTCCCACGTTGTCCCACGTTGTCCCACGTTGTCCCACGGTGTCCAACGGTGTCCAACGATGTCCAACGGTGTCCAACGGTGTCCCACGGTGTCCAACGGTGTCCCACGTTGTCCCACGTTGTCCCACGTTGTCCCACGTTGTCCCACGGTGTCCAACGGTGTCCAACGGTGTCCAACGATGTCCAACGGTGTCCAACGGTGTCCCACGGTGTCCAACGGTGTCCCACGTTGTCCCACGTTGTCCCACGTTGTCCCACGTTGTCCCACGTTGTCCCACGTTGTCCAACGATGTCCAACGGTGTCCCACGTTGTCCCACGTTGTCCCACGTTGTCC
The DNA here is from genome assembly GCF_910591885.1 of Bombus terrestris. NCBI lineage: Eukaryota > Metazoa > Arthropoda > Insecta > Hymenoptera > Apidae > Bombus > Bombus terrestris. Next base: position 113,733 of record NW_025963653.1, on the reverse strand, counting down.
CACGTTGTCCCACGTTGTTCCATGGTTTCCCACGTTGTCCCACGTTGTCCCACGTTGTCCCACGGTGTCCAACGATGTCCAACGGTGTCCAACGGATCCAACGGTGTCCAACGATGTCCAACGATGTCCAACGATGTCCAACGATGTCCAACGATGTCCAACGGTGTCCAACGGTGTCCCACGTTGTCCCACGTTGTCCCACGTTGTCCCACGTTGTCCCACGTTGTTCCACGATGTCCCACGTTGTCCCACGTTGTCCCACGTTGTCCCACGTTGTCCCACGTCGTCCCACGTTGTCCCACGTTGTCCCACGTTGTCCCACGGTGTCCAACGGTGTCCAACGATGTCCAACGGTGTCCAACGGTGTCCCACGGTGTCCAACGGTGTCCCACGTTGTCCCACGTTGTCCCACGTTGTCCCACGTTGTCCCACGTTGTCCCACGTTGTCCCACGTTGTCCCACGTTGTCCCACGTTGTCCCACGTTGTCCCACGGTGTCCAACGATGTCCAACGGTGTCCCACGTTGTCCAACGGTGTCCCACGTTGTCCCACGTTGTCCCACGTTGTCCCACGTTGTCCCACGATGTCCCACGTTGTCCCACGTTGTCCCACGTTGTCCCACGTTGTCCCACGTTGTCCCACGATGTTCCACGTTGTCCCACGTTGTCCCACGTTGTCCCACGTTGTCCCACGTTGTCCCACGTTGTCCCACGTTGTCCCACGTTGTCCCACGGTGTCCAACGATGTCCAACGGTGTCCAACGATGTCCAACGGTGTCCCACGATGTCCAACGATGTCCAACGATGTCCAACGGAGTCCAACGGTGTCCCACGTTGTCCCACGTTGTCCCACGTTGTCCCACGGTGTCCAACGATGTCCAACGGTGTCCCACGTTGTCCAACGGTGTCCCACGTTGTCCCACGTTGTCCAACGGTGTCCCACGGTGTCCAACGGTGTCCCACGATGTCCCACGTTGTCCCACGTTGTCCCACGTTGTCCCACGTTGTCCAACGGTGTCCCACGGTGTCCAACGGTGTCCCACGGTGTCCAACGGTGTCCCACGTTGTCCCACGTTGTCCCACGTTGTCCCACGTTGTCCCACGTTGTCCCACGGTGTCCAACGATGTCCAACGGTGTCCCACGTTGTCCCACGTTGTCCCACGTTGTCCCAGGTTGTCCCACGTTGTCCCACGGTGTCCAACGGTGTCCAACGATGTCCCACGTTGTCCCACGTTGTCCCACGTTGTCCCACGTTGTCCCACGATGTCCCACGTTGTCCCACGTTGTCCCACGTTGTCCCACGTTGTCCCACGTTGTCCCACGTTGTCCCACGTTGTCCCACGTTGTCCCACGTTGTCCCACGTTGTCCCACGTTGTCCCACGTTGTCCCACGTTGTCCCACGTTATCCCACGTTGTCCCACGGTGTCCAACGATGTCCAACGGTGTCCAACGGTGTCCCACGGTGTCCCACGTTGTCCCACGTTGTCCCACGTTGTCCCACGTTGTCCCACGTTGTCCCACGTTGTCCCACGTTGTCCCACGTTGTCCCACGTTGTCCCACGGTGTCCAACGGTGTCCAACGGTGTCCAACGGTGTCCAACGGTGTCCCACGGTGTCCAACGGTGTCCCACGTTGTCCCACGTTGTCCCACGTTGTCCCACGTTGTCCCACGGTGTCCAACGGTGTCCAACGGTGTCCAACGGTGTCCAACGATGTCCAACGGTGTCCAACGGTGTCCCACGGTGTCCAACGGTGTCCAACGGTGTCCCACGTTGTCCCACGTTGTCCCACGTTGTCCCACGTTGTCCCACGTTGTCCCACGATGTCCCACGTTGTCCAACGATGTCCAACGGTGTCCCACGTTGTCCCACGTTGTCCAACGATGTCCAACGGTGTCCCACGTTGTCCCACGTTGTCCTACGTTGTCCCACGTTGTCCCACGTTGTCCCACGTTGTCCCACGTTGTCCCACGTTGTCCCACGGTGTCCAACGGTGTCCAACGATGTCCAACTGTGTCCAACGGTGTCCCACGTTGTCCCACGTTGTCCCACGTTGTCCCACGTTGTCCCACGTTGTCCCACGTTGTCCCACGTTGTCCAACGATGTCCAACGGTGTCCCACGTTGTCCCGCGTTGTCCCACGTTGTCCCACGTTGTCCCACGTTGTCCCACGTTGTCCAACGATGTCCAACGGTGTCCCACGTTGTCCCACGTTGTCCCACGTTGTCCCACGATGTCCCACGTTGTCCAACGATGTCCAACGGTGTCCCACGTTGTCCCACGTTGTCCTACGTTGTCCCACGTTGTCCCACGTTGTCCCACGTTGTCCCACGTCGTCCCACGTTGTCCCACGGTGTCCAACGGTGTCCCACGTTGTCCCACGTTGTCCCACGGTGTCCAACGATGTCCAACGGTGTCCAACGGTGTCCCACGGTGTCCAACGATGTCCCACGTTGTCCAACGATGTCCAACGGTGTCCCACGTTGTCCCACGTTGTCCTACGTTGTCCCACGTTGTCCCACGTTGTCCCACGTTGTCCCACGTCGTCCCACGTTGTCCCACGGTGTCCAACGGTGTCCCACGTTGTCCCACGTTGTCCCACGGTGTCCAACGATGTCCAACGGTGTCCAACGGTGTCCCACGGTGTCCAACGATGTCCCACGTTGTCCCACGTTGTCCCACGTTGTCCCACGTTGTCCCACGTTGTCCCACGGTGTCCAACGGTGTCCAACGATGTCCAACTGTGTCCAACGGTGTCCCACGTTGTCCCACGTTGTCCCACGTTGTCCCACGTTGTCCCACGTTGTCCCACGTTGTCCCACGTTGTCCAACGATGTCCAACGGTGTCCCACGTTGTCCCGCGTTGTCCCACGTTGTCCCACGTTGTCCCACGTTGTCCCACGTTGTCCCACGGTGTCCAACGATGTCCAACAGTGTCCCACGTTGTCCCACGTTGTCCCACGTTGTCCCACGTTGTCCCACGTTGTCCCACGTTGTCCCACGTTGTCCCACGTTGTCCCACGTTGTCCCACGTTGTCCCACGTTGTCCCACGGTGTCCAACGGTGTCCAACGATGTCCAACGGTGTCCAACGGTGTCCCACGGTGTCCAACGGTGTCCCACGTTGTCCCACGTTGTCCCACGTTGTCCCACGTTGTCCCACGGTGTCCAACGGTGTCCAACGGTGTCCAACGGTGTCCAACGATGTCCAACGGTGTCCAACGGTGTCCCACGGTGTCCAACGGTGTCCCACGTTGTCCCACGTTGTCCCACGTTGTCCCACGTTGTCCCACGTTGTCCCACGTTGTCCAACGATGTCCAACGGTGTCCCACGTTGTCCCACGTTGTCCCACGTTGTCCCACGTTGTCCCACGTTGTTCCATGGTTTCCCACGTTGTCCCACGTTGTCCCACGTTATCCCACGTTGTCCCACGGTGTCCAACGATGTCCAACGGTGTCCAACGGTGTCCCACGGTGTCCCACGTTGTCCCACGTTGTCCCACGTTGTCCCACGTTGTCCCACGTTGTCCCACGTTGTCCCACGTTGTCCCACGTTGTCCCACGTTGTCCCACGGTGTCCAACGGTGTCCAACGATGTCCAACGGTGTCCAACGGTTTCCCACGGTGTCCAACGGTGTCCCACGTTGTCCCACGTTGTCCCACGTTGTCCCACGTTGTCCCACGGTGTCCAACGGTGTCCAACGGTGTCCAACGGTGTCCAACGATGTCCAACGGTGTCCAACGGTGTCCCACGGTGTCCAACGGTGTCCAACGGTGTCCCACGTTGTCCCACGTTGTCCCACGTTGTCCCACGTTGTCCCACGTTGTCCCACGATGTCCCACGTTGTCCAACGATGTCCAACGGTGTCCCACGTTGTCCCACGTTGTCCAACGATGTCCAACGGTGTCCCACGTTGTCCCACGTTGTCCTACGTTGTCCCACGTTGTCCCACGTTGTCCCACGTTGTCCCACGTTGTCCCACGTTGTCCCACGGTGTCCAACGGTGTCCAACGATGTCCAACTGTGTCCAACGGTGTCCCACGTTGTCCCACGTTGTCCCACGTTGTCCCACGTTGTCCCACGTTGTCCCACGTTGTCCCACGTTGTCCAACGATGTCCAACGGTGTCCCACGTTGTCCCGCGTTGTCCCACGTTGTCCCACGTTGTCCCACGTTGTCCCACGTTGTCCAACGATGTCCAACGGTGTCCCACATTGTCCCACGTTGTCCCACGTTGTCCCACGTTGTCCCACGATGTCCCACGTTGTCCAACGATGTCCAACGGTGTCCCACGTTGTCCCACGTTGTCCTACGTTGTCCCACGTTGTCCCACGTTGTCCCACGTTGTCCCACGTTGTCCAACGATGTCCAACGGTGTCCCACGTTGTCCCACGTTGTCCCACGTTGTCCCACGTTGTCCCACGTTGTTCCATGGTTTCCCACGTTGTCCCACGTTGTCCCACGTTGTCCCACGGTGTCCAACGATGTCCAACGGTGTCCAACGGTTCCAACGGTGTCCAACGATGTCCAACGATGTCCAACGATGTCCAACGGTGTCCAACGATGTCCAACGATGTCCAACGGTGTCCCACGATGTCCAACGATGTCCAACGATGTCCAACGGTGTCCAACGATGTCCAACGGTGTCCAACGATGTCCAACGATGTCCAACGGTGTCCCACGATGTCCAACGATGTCCAACGATGTCCAACGGTGTCCAACGGTGTCCCACGGTGTCCAACGGTGTCCCACGTTGTCCCACGTTGTCCCACGTTGTCCCACGTTGTCCCACGTTGTCCAACGGTGTCCCACGGTGTCCAACGGTGTCCCACGATGTCCAACGATGTCCAACGATGTCCAACGGTGTCCAACGGTGTCCCACGTTGTCCCACGTTGTCCCACGTTGTCCCACGGTGTCCAACGATGTCCAACGATGTCCAACGATGTCCAACGGTGTCCAACGGTGTCCCACGTTGTCCCACGTTGTCCCACGTTGTCCCACGTTGTCCCACGTTGTTCCACGATGTCCCACGTTGTCCCACGTTGTCCCACGTTGTCCCACGTTGTCCCACGTCGTCCCACGTTGTCCCACGTTGTCCCACGTTGTCCCACGGTGTCCAACGGTGTCCAACGATGTCCAACGGTGTCCAACGGTGTCCCACGGTGTCCAACGGTGTCCCACGTTGTCCCACGTTGTCCCACGTTGTCCCACGTTGTCCCACGTTGTCCCACGTTGTCCCACGTTGTCCCACGTTGTCCCACGTTGTCCCACGTTGTCCCACGGTGTCCAACGATGTCCAACGGTGTCCCACGTTGTCCAACGGTGTCCCACGTTGTCCCACGTTGTCCCACGTTGTCCCACGTTGTCCCACGATGTCCCACGTTGTCCCACGTTGTCCCACGTTGTCCCACGTTGTCCCACGTTGTCCCACGATGTTCCACGTTGTCCCACGTTGTCCCACGTTGTCCCACGTTGTCCCACGTTGTCCCACGTTGTCCCACGTTGTCCCACGTTGTCCCACGGTGTCCAACGATGTCCAACGGTGTCCAACGGTGTCCAACGGTGTCCCACGATGTCCAACGATGTCCAACGATGTCCAACGGAGTCCAACGGTGTCCCACGTTGTCCCACGTTGTCCCACGTTGTCCCACGGTGTCCAACGATGTCCAACGGTGTCCCACGTTGTCCAACGGTGTCCCACGTTGTCCCACGTTGTCCAACGGTGTCCCACGGTGTCCAACGGTGTCCCACGATGTCCCACGTTGTCCCACGTTGTCCCACGTTGTCCCACGTTGTCCAACGGTGTCCCACGGTGTCCAACGGTGTCCCACGGTGTCCAACGGTGTCCCACGTTGTCCCACGTTGTCCCACGTTGTCCCACGTTGTCCCACGTTGTCCCATGTTGTCCCACGGTGTCCAACGGTGTCCCACGATGTCCAACGATGTCCAACGATGTCCAACGGTGTCCAACGGTGTCCCACGTTGTCCCACGTTGTCCCACGTTGTCCCACGGTGTCCAACGATGTCCAACGATGTCCAACGATGTCCAACGGTGTCCAACGGTGTCCCACGTTGTCCCACGTTGTCCCACGTTGTCCCACGTTGTCCCACGTTGTTCCACGATGTCCCACGTTGTCCCACGTTGTCCCACGTTGTCCCACGTTGTCCCACGTTGTCCCACGTTGTCCCACGTTGTCCCACGTTGTCCCACGGTGTCCAACGGTGTCCAACGATGTCCAACGGTGTCCAACGGTGTCCCACGGTGTCCAACGGTGTCCCACGTTGTCCCACGTTGTCCTACGTTGTCCCACGATGTCCCACGTTGTCCCACGTTGTCCCACGTTGTCCCACGTTGTCCCACGTTGTCCCACGATGTTCCACGTTGTCCCACGTTGTCCCACGTTGTCCCACGTTGTCCCACGTTGTCCCACGTTGTCCCACGTTGTCCCACGGTGTCCAACGATGTCCAACGGTGTCCAACGATGTCCAACGGTGTCCCACGATGTCCAACGATGTCCCACGATGTCCAACGGAGTCCAACGGTGTCCCACGTTGTCCCCCGTTGTCCCACGTTGTCCCACGGTGTCCCACGCTGTCCCACGGTGTCCCACGTTGTCCCACGGTGTCCCACGTTGTCCCACGTTGTCCCACGTTGTCCCACGTTGTCCCACGTTGTTCCACGATGTCCCACGTTGTCCCACGTTGTCCCACGTTGTCCCACGTTGTCCCACGTCGTCCCACGTTGTCCCACGTTGTCCCACGTTGTCCCACGGTGTCCAACGATGTCCAACGGTGTCCCACGGTGTCCCACGGTGTCCAACGGTGTCCCACGTTGTCCCACGTTGTCCCACGTTGTCCCACGTTGTCCCACGTTGTCCCACGTTGTTCCATGGTTTCCCACGTTGTCCCACGTTGTCCCACGTTGTCCCACGGTGTCCAACGATGTCCAACGGTGTCCAACGGTGTCCCACGGTGTCCAACGGTGTCCCACGTTGTCCCACGTTGTCCCACGTTGTCCCACGTTGTCCCACGTTGTCCAACGGTGTCCCACGATGTCCAACGGTGTCCCACGTTGTCCCACGTTGTCCCACGTTGTCCCACGTTGTCCCACGTTGTCCCACGTTGTCCCACGGTGTCCAACGGTGTCCAACGATGTCCAACGGTGTCCAACGGTGTCCCACGATGTCCACCGATGTCCAACGGTGTCCCACGATGTCCAACGATGTCCAACGATGTCCAACGGTGTCCAACGGTGTCCCACGTTGTCCCACGTTGTCCCACGTTGTCCCACGGTGTCCAACGATGTCCAACGGTGTCCCACGTTGTCCAACGGTGTCCCACGTTGTCCCACGTTGTCCCACGTTGTCCCACGTTGTCCCAAGTTGTCCCACGATGTCCCACGTTGTCCCACGTTGTCCCACGTTGTCCCACGTTGTCCCACGTTGTCCCACGTTGTCCCACGTTGTCCCACGTTGTCCAACGATGTCCAACGGTGTCCCACGTTGTCCCACGTTGTCCCACGTTGTCCCACGTTGTCCCACGTTGTCCCACGTTGTCCAACGATGTCCAACGGTGTCCCACGTTGTCCCACGTTGTCCCACGTTGTCCCACGTTGTCCCACGTTGTTCCATGGTTTCCCACGTTGTCCCACGTTGTCCCACGTTGTCCCACGGTGTCCAACGATGTCCAACGGTGTCCAACGGTGTCCAACGGTGTCCAACGTTGTCCAACGATGTCCAACGATGTCCAACGGTGTCCAACGATGTCCAACGATGTCCAACGGTGTCCCACGATGTCCAACGATGTCCAACGATGTCCAACGGTGTCCAACGGTGTCCCACGGTGTCCAACGGTGTCCCACGTTGTCCCACGTTGTCCCACGTTGTCCCACGTTGTCCAACGGTGTCCCACGGTGTCCAACGGTGTCCCACGGTGTCCAACGGTGTCCCACGTTGTCCCACGTTGACCCACGTTGTCCCACGTTGTCCCACGTTGTCCCACGTTGTCCCACGGTGTCCAACGGTGTCCCACGATGTCCAACGATGTCCAACGATGTCCAACGGTGTCCAACGGTGTCCCACGATGTCCCACGTTGTCCCACGTTGTCCCACGTTGTCCCACGTTGTCCAACGGTGTCCCACGGTGTCCAACGGTGTCCCACGGTGTCCAACGGTGTCCCACGTTGTCCCACGTTGTCCCACGTTGTCCCACGTTGTCCCACGTTGTCCCATGTTGTCCCACGGTGTCCAACGGTGTCCCACGATGTCCAACGATGTCCAACGATGTCCAACGGTGTCCAACGGTGTCCCACGTTGTCCCACGTTGTCCCACGTTGTCCCACGGTGTCCAACGATGTCCAACGATGTCCAACGATGTCCAACGGTGTCCAACGGTGTCCCACGTTGTCCCACGTTGTCCCACGTTGTCCCACGTTGTCCCACGTTGTTCCACGTTGTCCCACGTTGTCCCACGTTGTCCCACGTTGTCCCACGTTGTCCCACGTCGTCCCACGTTGTCCCACGTTGTCCCACGTTGTCCCACGGTGTCCAACGGTGTCCAACGATGTCCAACGGTGTCCAACGGTGTCCCACGGTGTCCAACGGTGTCCCACGTTGTCCCACGTTGTCCTACGTTGTCCCACGATGTCCCACGTTGTCCCACGTTGTCCCACGTTGTCCCACGTTGTCCCACGTTGTCCCACGATGTTCCACGTTGTCCCACGTTGTCCCACGTTGTCCCACGTTGTCCCACGTTGTCCCACGTTGTCCCACGTTGTCCCACGGTGTCCAACGATGTCCAACGGTGTCCAACGATGTCCAACGGTGTCCCACGATGTCCAACGATGTCCAACGATGTCCAACGGAGTCCAACGGTGTCCCACGTTGTCCCACGTTGTCCCACGTTGTCCCACGGTGTCCAACGATGTCCAACGGTGTCCCACGTTGTCCAACGGTGTCCCACGTTGTCCCACGTTGTCCCACGTTGTCCCACGTTGTCCCACGTTGTTCCACGATGTCCCACGTTGTCCCACGTTGTCCCACGTTGTCCCACGTTGTCCCACGTCGTCCCACGTTGTCCCACGTTGTCCCACGTTGTCCCACGGTGTCCAACGATGTCCAACGGTGTCCAACGGTGTCCCACGGTGTCCAACGGTGTCCCACGTTGTCCCACGTTGTCCCACGTTGTCCCACGTTGTCCCACGTTGTCCCACGTTGTTCCATGGTTTCCCACGTTGTCCCACGTTGTCCCACGTTGTCCCACGGTGTCCAACGATGTCCAACGGTGTCCAACGGTGTCCCACGGTGTCCAACGGTGTCCCACGTTGTCCCACGTTGTCCCACGTTGTCCCACGTTGTCCCACGTTGTCCAACGGTGTCCCACGATGTCCAACGGTGTCCCACGTTGTCCCACGTTGTCCCACGTTGTCCCACGTTGTCCCACGTTGTCCCACGTTGTCCCACGGTGTCCAACGGTGTCCAACGATGTCCAACGGTGTCCAACGGTGTCCCACGATGTCCACCGATGTCCAACGGTGTCCCACGATGTCCAACGATGTGCAACGATGTCCAACGGTGTCCAACGGTGTCCCACGTTGTCCCACGTTGTCCCACGTTGTCCCACGGTGTCCAACGATGTCCAACGGTGTCCCACGTTGTCCAACGGTGTCCCACGTTGTCCCACGTTGTCCCACGTTGTCCCACGTTGTCCCAAGTTGTCCCACGATGTCCCACGTTGTCCCACGTTGTCCCACGTTGTCCCACGTTGTCCCACGTTGTCCCACGTTGTCCCACGTTGTCCCACGTTGTCCAACGATGTCCAACGGTGTCCCACGTTGTCCCACGTTGTCCCACGTTGTCCCACGTTGTCCCACGTTGTCCCACGTTGTCCAACGATGTCCAACGGTGTCCCACGTTGTCCCACGTTGTCCCACGTTGTCCCACGTTGTCCCACGTTGTTCCATGGTTTCCCACGTTGTCCCACGTTGTCCCACGTTGTCCCACGGTGTCCAACGATGTCCAACGGTGTCCAACGGTGTCCAACGGTGTCCAACGATGTCCAACGATGTCCAACGATGTCCAACGGTGTCCAACGATGTCCAACGATGTCCAACGGTGTCCCACGATGTCCAACGATGTCCAACGATGTCCAACGGTGTCCAACGGTGTCCCACGGTGTCCAACGGTGTCCCACGTTGTCCCACGTTGTCCCACGTTGTCCCACGTTGTCCCACGTTGTCCAACGGTGTCCCACGGTGTCCAACGGTGTCCCACGGTGTCCAACGGTGTCCCACGTTGTCCCACGTTGACCCACGTTGTCCCACGTTGTCCCACGTTGTCCCACGTTGTCCCACGGTGTCCAACGGTGTCCCACGATGTCCAACGATGTCCAACGATGTCCAACGGTGTCCAACGGTGTCCCACGTTGTCCCACGTTGTCCCACGTTGTCCCACGGTGTCCAACGATGTCCAACGATGTCCAACGATGTCCAGCGGTGTCCAACGGTGTCCCACGTTGTCCCACGTTGTCCCACGTTGTCCCACGTTGTCCCACGTTGTTCCACGATGTCCCACGTTGTCCCACGTTGTCCCACGTTGTCCCACGTTGTCCCACGTCGTCCCACGTTGTCCCACGTTGTCCCACGTTGTCCCACGGTGTCCAACGGTGTCCAACGATGTCCAACGGTGTCCAACGGTGTCCCACGGTGTCCAACGGTGTCCCACGTTGTCCCACGTTGTCCCACGTTGTCCCACGTTGTCCCACGTTGTCCCACGTTGTCCCACGGTGTCCAACGATGTCCAACGGTGTCCCACGTTGTCCAACGGTGTCCCACGTTGTCCCACGTTGTCCCACGTTGTCCCACGTTGTCCCACGATGTCCCACGTTGTCCCACGTTGTCCCACGTTGTCCCACGTTGTCCCACGTTGTCCCACGATGTTCCACGTTGTCCCACGTTGTCCCACGTTGTCCCACGTTGTCCCACGTTGTCCCACGTTGTCCCACGTTGTCCCACGTTGTCCCACGGTGTCCAACGATGTCCAACGGTGTCCAACGATGTCCAACGGTGTCCCACGATGTCCAACGATGTCCAACGATGTCCAACGGAGTCCAACGGTGTCCCACGTTGTCCCACGTTGTCCCACGTTGTCCCACGGTGTCCAACGATGTCCAACGGTGTCCCACGTTGTCCAACGGTGTCCCACGTTGTCCCACGTTGTCCCACGTTGTCCCACGTTGTCCCACGTTGTTCCACGATGTCCCACGTTGTCCCACGTTGTCCCACGTTGTCCCACGTTGTCCCACGTCGTCCCACGTTGTCCCACGTTGTCCCACGTTGTCCCACGGTGTCCAACGATGTCCAACGGTGTCCAACGGTGTCCCACGGTGTCCAACGGTGTCCCACGTTGTCCCACGTTGTCCCACGTTGTCCCACGTTGTCCCACGTTGTCCCACGTTGTCCCACGTTGTTCCATGGTTTCCCACGTTGTCCCACGTTGTCCCACGTTGTCCCACGGTGTCCAACGATGTCCAACGGTGTCCAACGGTGTCCCACGGTGTCCAACGGTGTCCCACGTTGTCCCACGTTGTCCCACGTTGTCCCACGTTGTCCAACGGTGTCCCACGATGTCCAACGGTGTCCCACGTTGTCCCACGTTGTCCCACGTTGTCCCACGTTGTCCCAAGTTGTCCCACGATGTCCCACGTTGTCCCACGTTGTCCCACGTTGTCCCACGTTGTCCCACGGTGTCCCACGTTGTCCCACGTTGTCCCACGTTGTCCCACGGTGTCCAACGATGTCCAACGGTGTCCAACGGTGTCCCACGGTGTCCAACGGTGTCCCACGTTGTCCCACGTTGTCCCACGTTGTCCCACGTTGTCCCACGTTGTCCCACGTTGTCCAACGATGTCCAACGGTGTCCCACGTTGTCCCACGTTGTCCCACGTTGTCCCACGTTGTCCCACGTTGTTCCATGGTTTCCCACGTTGTCCCACGTTGTCCCACGTTGTCCCACGGTGTCCAACGATGTCCAACGGTGTCCAACGGTGTCCAACGGTGTCCAACGATGTCCAACGATGTCCAACGATGTCCAACGGTGTCCAACGATGTCCAACGATGTCCAACGGTGTCCCACGATGTCCAACGATGTCCAACGATGTCCAACGGTGTCCAACGATGTCCAACGGTGTCCAACGATGTCCAACGATGTCCAACGGTGTCCCACGATGTCCAACGATGTCCAACGATGTCCAACGGTGTCCAACGGTGTCCCACGTTGTCCCACGTTGTCCCACGTTGTCCCACGGTGTCCAACGATGTCCAACGATGTCCAACGATGTCCAACGGTGTCCAACGGTGTCCCACGTTGTCCCACGTTGTCCCACGTTGTCCCACGTTGTCCCACGTTGTTCCACGATGTCCCACGTTGTCCCACGTTGTCCCACGTTGTCCCACGTTGTCCCACGTCGTCCCACGTTGTCCCACGTTGTCCCACGGTGTCCAACGGTGTCCAACGATGTCCAACGGTGTCCAACGGTGTCCCACGGTGTCCAACGGTGTCCCACGTTGTCCCACGTTGTCCCACGTTGTCCCACGTTGTCCCACGTTGTCCCACGTTGTCCCACGTTGTCCCACGGTGTCCAACGATGTCCAACGGTGTCCCACGTTGTCCAACGGTGTCCCACGTTGTCCCACGTTGTCCCACGTTGTCCCACGTTGTCCCACGTTGTCCCACGTTGTCCCACGTTGTCCCACGTTGTCCCACGTTGTCCCACGTTGTCCCACGATGTTCCACGTTGTCCCACGTTGTCCCACGTTGTCCCACGTTGTCCCACGTTGTCCCACGTTGTCCTACGTTGTCCCACGTTGTCCCACGGTGTCCAACGATGTCCAACGGTGTCCAACGATGTCCAACGGTGTCCCACGATGTCCAACGATGTCCAACGATGTCCAACGGAGTCCAACGGTGTCCCACGTTGTCCCACGTTGTCCCACGTTGTCCCACGGTGTCCAACGATGTCCAACGGTGTCCCACGTTGTCCAACGGTGTCCCACGTTGTCCCACGTTGTCCCACGTTGTCCCACGTTGTCCCACGTTGTTCCACGATGTCCCACGTTGTCCCACGTTGTCCCACGTTGTCCCACGTTGTCCCACGTCGTCCCACGTTGTCCCACGTTGTCCCACGTTGTCCCACGGTGTCCAACGATGTCCAACGGTGTCCAACGGTGTCCCACGGTGTCCAACGGTGTCCCACGTTGTCCCACGTTGTCCCACGTTGTCCCACGTTGTCCCACGTTGTCCCACGTTGTCCCACGTTGTTCCATGGTTTCCCACGTTGTCCCACGTTGTCCCACGTTGTCCCACGGTGTCCAACGATGTCCAACGGTGTCCAACGGTGTCCCACGGTGTCCAACGGTGTCCCACGTTGTCCCACGTTGTCCCACGTTGTCCCACGTTGTCCCACGGTGTCCAACGATGCCCAACGGTGTCCCACGTTGTCCCACGTTGTCCCACGTTGTTCCACGTTGTCCCACGTTGTCCCACGTTGTCCCACGGTGTCCCACGGTGTCCCACGTTGTCCCACGTTGTCCCACGTTGTCCGACGTTGTTCCATGGTCTCCCACGTTGTCCCACGTTGTCCCACGTTGTCCCACGGTGTCCAACGATGTCCAACGGTGTCCAACGGTGTCCCACGGTGTCCAACGGTGTCCCACGTTGTCCCACGTTGTCCCACGTTGTCCCACGTTGTCCCACGTTGTCCAACGGTGTCCCACGCTGTCCAACGGTGTCCCACGTTGTCCCACGTCGTCCCACGTTGTCCCACGTTGTCCCACGTTGTCCCACGTTGTCCCACGTTGTCCCACGTTGTCCCACGTTGTCCCACGTTGTCCCACGTTGTCCCACGTTGTCCCACGTTGTCCCACGTTGTCCCACGTTGTCCCACGTTGTCCCACGTTGTCCCACGTTGTCCCACGTTGTTCCATGGTTTCCCACGTTGTCCCACGTTGTCCCACGTTGTCCAACGATGTCCAACGGTGTCCCACGTTGTCCCACGTTGTCCCACGTTGTCCCACGTTGTTCCATGGTTTCCCACGTTGTCCCACGTTGTCCCACGTTGTCCCACGGTGTCCAACGATGTCCAACGGTGTCCCACGTTGTCCCACGTTGTCCCACGTTGTCCCACGGTGTCCAACGATGCCCAACGGTGTCCCACGTTGTCCCACGTTGTCCCACGTTGTCCCACGTTGTCCCACGTTGTCCCACGTTGTCCCACGGTGTCCCACGGTGTCCCACGTTGTCCCACGATGTCCAACGATGTCCAACGATGTCCAACGGTGTCCAACGGTGTCCCACGTTGTCCCACGTTGTCCCACGTTGTCCCACGGTGTCCAACGATGTCCAACGGTGTCCCACGTTGTCCAACGGTGTCCCACGTTGTCCCACGTTGTCCCACGTTGTCCCACGTTGTCCCACGCTGTCCCACGTTGTCCCACGTTGTCCCACGTTGTCCCACGTTGTCCCACGTTGTCCCACGGTGTCCAACGATGTCCAACGGTGTCCAACGATGTGCAACGGTGTCCCACGATGTCCAACGATGTCCAACGATGTCCAACGGTGTCCAACGGTGTCCCACGTTGTCCCACGTTGTCCCACGTTGTCCCACGTTGTCCCACGGTGTCCAACGATGTCCAACGGTGTCCCACGTTGTCCAACGGTGTCCCACGTTGTCCCACGTTGTCCCACGTTGTCCCACGTTGTCCCACGTTGTCCCACGATGTCCCACGTTGTCCCACGATGTCCCACGTTGTCCCACGTTGTCCCACGTTGTCCCACGTTGTCCCACGTTGTCCCACGTTGTCCCACGTTGTCCCACGGTGTCCAACGGTGTCCAACGGTGTCCCACGATGTCCACCGATGTCCAACGGTGTCCAACGGTGTCCAACGGTGTCCAACGGTGTCCAACGATGTCCCACGTTGTCCCACGGTGTCCAACGATGTCCAACGGTGACCCACGTTGTCCCACGTTGTCCCACGTTGTCCCACGTTGTCCCACGTTGTCCCACGTTGTCCCACGTTGTCCCACGTTGTCCCACGGTGTCCAACGATGTCCAACGGTGTCCAACGGTGTCCCACGGTGTCCAACGGTGTCCCACGTTGTCCCACGTTGTCCCACGTTGTCCCACGTTGTCCCACGTTGTCCCACGTTGTCCAACGATGTCCAACGGTGTCCCACGTTGTCCCACGTTGTCCCACGTTGTTCCATGGTTTCCCACGTTGTCCCACGTTGTCCCACGTTGTCCCACGGTGTCCAACGATGTCCAACGGTGTCCAACGGTGTCCAACGGTGTCCCACGGTGTCCAACGGTGTCCCACGTTGTCCCACGTTGTCCCACGTTGTCCCACGTTGTCCCACGTTGTCCAACGGTGTCCCACGGTGTCCAACGGTGTCCCACGTTGTCCCACGTTGTCCCACGTTGTCCCACGTTGTCCCACGTTGTCCCACGTTGTCCCACGTTGTCCCACGGTGTCCAACGGTGTCCAACGATGTCCAACGGTGTCCAACGGTGTCCCACGATGTCCACCGATGTCCAACTGTGTCCAACGGTGTCCAACGGTGTCCAACGGTGTCCAACGATGTCCAACGATGTCCCACGTTGTCCCACGTTGTCCAACGATGTCCAACGGTGTCCCACGTTGTCCCACGTTGTCCCACGTTGTCCCACGTTGTTCCATGGTTTCCCACGTTGTCCCACGTTGTCCCACGTTGTCCCACGGTGTCCAACGATGTCCCACGTTGTCCCACGGTGTCCAACGGTGTCCAACGATGTCCAACGATGTCCAACGATGTCCAACGGTGTCCAACGATGTCCAACGATGTCCCAAGTTGTCCCACGTTGTCCCACGTTGTCCCACGTTGTCCCACGTTGTCCCACGTTGTCCAACGATGTCCAACGGTGTCCCACGTTGTCCCACGTTGTCCCACGTTGTCCCACGTTGTTCCATGGTTTCCCACGTTGTCCCACGTTGTCCCACGTTGTCCCACGGTGTCCAACGATGTCCAACGGTGTCCCACGTTGTCCCACGTTGTCCCACGTTGTCCCACGGTGTCCAATGATGTCCAACGGTGTCCCACGTTGTCCCACGTTGTCCCACGTTGTCCCACGTTGTCCCACGTTGTCCCACGTTGTTCCATGGTTTCCCACGTTGTCCAACGGTGTCCAACGGTGTCCAACGGTGTCCAACGATGTCCCACGTTGTCCCACGTTGTCCCACGTTGTCCCACGGTGTCCAACGATGTCCAACGGTGTCCCACGTTGTCCCACGTTGTCCCACGTTGTCCCACGTTGTCCCACGTTGTCCCACGTTGTCGCACGTTGTCCCACGTTGTCCCACGTTGTCCCACGTTGTCCCACGTTGTCCCACGTTGTCCCACGGTGTCCAACGGTGTCCAACGATGTCCAACGGTGTCCCACGTTGTCCCACGTTGTCCCACGTTGTCCCACGATGTCCCACGTTGTCCCACGTTGTCCCACGTTGTCCCACGTTGTCCCACGTTGTCCCACGTTGTCCCACGTTGTCCCACGTTGTCCCACGTTGTCCCACGTTGTCCCACGTTGTCCCACGGTGTCCAACGGTGTCCAACGATGTCCAACGGTGTCCAACGGTGTCCCACGATGTCCACCGATGTCCAACGGTGTCCAACGGTGTCCAACGGTGTCCAACGATGTCCAACGATGTCCCACGTTGTCCAACGATGTCCCACGGTGTCCCACGTTGTCCCACGTTGTCCCACGATGTCCCACGTTGTCCCACGTTGTCCCACGGTGTCCAACGATGTCCAACGGTGTCCAACGGTGTCCCACGGTGTCCAACGGTGTCCCACGTTGTCCCACGTTGTCCCACGTTGTCCCACGTTGTCCCACGTTGTCCCACGTTGTCCCACGTTGTCCTACGTTGTCCCACGTTGTTCCACGTTGTCCCACGTTGTCCCACGTTGTCCCACGTTGTCCCACGGTGTCCAACGATGTCCAACGGTGTCCCACGTTGTCCCACGTTGTCCTACGTTGTCCCACGTTGTCCCACGTTGTCCCACGTTGTCCCACGTTGTCCCACGTTGTCCCACGGTGTCCAACGGTGTCCCACGTTGTCCCACGTTGTCCCACGGTGTCCAACGATGTCCAACGGTGTCCAACGGTGTCCCACGGTGTCCCACGTTGTCCCACGTGGTCCCACGTTGTCCAACGGTGTCCCACGATGTCCAACGATGTCCAACGATGTCCCACGGTGTCCAACGGTGTCCCACGTTGTCCCACGTTGTCCCACGTTGTCCCACGGTGTCCAACGATGTCCAACGGTGTCCCACGTTGTCCCACGTTGTCCCACGTTGTCCCACGTTGTCCCACGTTGTCCCACGTTGTCCCACGTTGTCCCACGTTGTCCCACGTTGTCCCACGTTGTCCCACGTTGTCCCACGTTGTCCCACGGTGTCCAACGATGTCCAGCGGTGTCCAACGGTGACCCAAGGTGTCCAACGGTGTCCAACGGTGTCCCACGGTGTCCAACGGTGTCCCACGTTGTCCCACGTTGTCCCACGCTGTCCCACGTTGTCCCACGTTGTCCCACGTTGTCCCACGTTGTCCCACGTTGTCCCACGTTGTCCCACGGTGTCCAACGGTGTCCAACGATGTCCAACGGTGTCCCACGTTGTCCCACGTTGTCCCACGCTGTCCAACGGTGTCCCACGTTGTCCCACGTTGTCCCACGTTGTCCCACGTTGTCCCACGTTGTCCCACGATGTCCCACGTTGTCCCACGTTGTCCCACGGTGTCCAACGATGTCCAACGGTGTCCAACGGTGTCCCACGGTGTCCAACGGTGTCCCACGTTGTCCCACGTTGTCCCACGTTGTCCCACGTTGTCCCACGGTGTCCAACGGTGTCCAACGATGTCCAACGGTGTCCAACGGTGTCCCACGTTGTCCCACGTTGTCCCACGTTGTCCCACGGTGTCCAACGATGTCCAACGGTGTCCCACGTTGTCCCACGTTGTCCCACGTTGTCCCACGTTGTCCCACGTTGTCCCACGGTGTCCAACGATGTCCAACGGTGTCCCACGGTGTCCAACGGTGTCCCACGTTGTCCCACGTTGTCCCACGTTGTCCCACGTTGTCCCACGATGTCCAACGGTGTCCCACGTTGTCCCACGTTGTCCCACGTTGTCCCACGTTGTCCCACGATGTCCCACGTTGTCCAACGATGTCCAACGGTGTCCCACGTTGTCCCACGTTGTCCTACGTTGTCCCACGTTGTCCCACGTTGTCCCACGTTGTCCCACGTTGTCCCACGTTGTCCCACGGTGTCCAACGGTGTCCCACGTTGTCCCACGTTGTCCCACGGTGTCCAACGATGTCCAACGGTGTCCAACGGTGTCCCACGGTGTCCCACGTTGTCCCACGGTGTCCCACGGTGTCCCACGTTGTCCCACGGTGTCCAACGATGTCCAACGGTGTCCAACGGTGTCCCACGGTGTCCAACGGTGTCCCACGTTGTCCCACGTTGTCCCACGTTGTCCCACGTTGTCCCACGTTGTCCCACGTTGTCCAACGATGTCCAACGGTGTCCCACGTTGTCCCACGTTGTCCCACGTTGTCCCACGTTGTCCCACGTTGTTCCATGGTTTCCCACGTTGTCCCACGATGTCCAACGGTGTCCAACGGTGTCCCACGATGTCCACCGATGTCCAACGGTGTCCAACGGTGTCCAACGATGTCCAACGGTGTCCAACGATGTCCAACGATGTCCAACGATGTTCAACGGTGTCCAACGATGTCCAACGATGTCCAACGGTGTCCCACGATGTCCAACGATGTCCAACGATGTCCAACGGTGTCCAACGGTGTCCCACGTTGTCCCACGTTGTCCCACGTTGTCCCACGGTGTCCAACGGTGTCCCACGTTGTCCCACGTTGTCCCACGTTGTCCCACGTTGTCCCACGTTGTTCCATGGTTTCCCACGTTGTCCCACGTTGTCCCACGTTGTCCCACGGTGTCCAACGATGTCCAACGGTGTCCAACGGTGTCCAACGGTGTCCAACGGTGTCCAACGATGTCCAACGATGTCCAACGATGTCCAACGGTGTCCAACGATGTCCAACGATGTCCAACGGTGTCCCACGATGTCCAACGATGTCCAACGGTGTCCAACGGTGTCCCACGTTGTCCCACGTTGTCCCACGTTGTCCCACGGTGTCCAACGATGTCCAACGGTGTCCAACGGTGTCCCACGGTGTCCAACGGTGTCCCACGTTGTCCCACGTTGTCCCACGTTGTCCCACGTTGTCCCACGTTGTCCCACGTTGTCCCACGTTGTCCAACGGTGTCCCACGGTGTCCAACGATGTCCAACGGTGTCCCACGATGTCCAACGATGTCCAACGGTGTCCAACGGTGTCCCACGTTGTCCCACGTTGTCCCACGTTGTTCCATGGTTTCCCACGTTGTCCCACGTTGTCCCACGTTGACCCACGGTGTCCAACGATGTCCAACGGTGTCCAACGATGTCCAACGATGTCCAACGGTGTCCCACGATGTCCAACGATGTCCAACGGTGTCCAACGGTGTCCCACGTTGTCCCACGTTGTCCCACGTTGTCCCACGTTGTCCCACGGTGTCCAACGGTGTCCAACGATGTCCAACGGTGTCCAACGGTGTCCCACGATGTCCACCGATGTCCAACGGTGTCCAACGGTGTCCAACGGTGTCCAACGGTGTCCAACGATGTCCAACGATGTCCAACGATGTCCAACGGTGTCCAACGGTCTCCCACGATGTCCAACGATGTCCAACAATGTCCAACGGTGTCCAACGGTGTCCCACGTTGTCCCACGTTGTCCCACGTTGTCCCACGGTGTCCAACGGTGTCCCACGTTGTCCCACGTTGTCCCACGTTGTCCCACGTTGTCCCACGTTGTCCAACGGTGTCCCACGTTGTCCCACGTTGTCCCACGTTGTCCCACGTTGTCCAACGATGTCCAACGGTGTCCCACGTTGTCCCACGTTGTCCCACGTTGTCCCACGTTGTCCCACGTTGTCCCACGGTGTCCAACGATGTCCAACGGTGTCCCACGGTGTCCAACGGTGTCCCACGTTGTCCCACGTTGTCCCACGTTGTCCCACGATGTCCCACGTTGTCCAACGATGTCCAACGGTGTCCCACGTTGTCCCACGTTGTCCCACGATGTCCCACGTTGTCCCACGTTGTCCCACGGTGTCCAACGATGTCCAACGGTGTCCAACGGTGTCCCACGGTGTCCAACGGTGTCCCACGTTGTCCCACGTTGTCCCACGTTGTCCCACGTTGTCCCACGGTGTCCAACGGTGTCCAACGATGTCCAACGGTGTCCAACGGTGTCCCACGTTGTCCCACGTTGTCCCACGTTGTCCCACGGTGTCCAACGATGTCCAACGGTGTCCCACGTTGTCCCACGTTGTCCCACGTTGTCCCACGTTGTCCCACGTTGTCCCACGGTGTCCAACGATGTCCAACGGTGTCCCACGGTGTCCAACGGTGTCCCACGTTGTCCCACGTTGTCCCACGTTGTCCCACGTTGTCCCACGATGTCCAACGGTGTCCCACGTTGTCCCACGTTGTCCCACGTTGTCCCACGTTGTCCCACGATGTCCCACGTTGTCCAACGATGTCCAACGGTGTCCCACGTTGTCCCACGTTGTCCTACGTTGTCCCACGTTGTCCCACGTTGTCCCACGTTGTCCCACGTTGTCCCACGTTGTCCCACGGTGTCCAACGGTGTCCCACGTTGTCCCACGTTGTCCCACGGTGTCCAACGATGTCCAACGGTGTCCAACGGTGTCCCACGGTGTCCCACGTTGTCCCACGGTGTCCCACGGTGTCCCACGTTGTCCCACGGTGTCCAACGATGTCCAACGGTGTCCAACGGTGTCCCACGATGTCCAACGATGTCCAACGATGTCCAACGGTGTCCAACGGTGTCCCACGTTGTCCCACGTTGTCCCACGTTGTCCCACGGTGTCCAACGGTGTCCCACGTTGTCCCACGTTGTCCCACGTTGTCCCACGTTGTCCCCCGTTGTTCCATGGTTTCCCACGTTGTCCCACGTTGTCCCACGTTGTCCCACGGTGTCCAACGATGTCCAACGGTGTCCAACGGTGTCCAACGGTGTCCAACGGTGTCCAACGATGTCCAACGATGTCCAACGATGTCCAACGGTGTCCAACGATGTCCAACGATGTCCAACGGTGTCCCACGATGTCCAACGATGTCCAACGGTGTCCAACGGTGTCCCACGTTGTCCCACGTTGTCCCACGTTGTCCCACGGTGTCCAACGATGTCCAACGGTGTCCAACGGTGTCCCACGGTGTCCAACGGTGTCCCACGTTGTCCCACGTTGTCCCATGTTGTCCCACGTTGTCCCACGTTGTCCAACGGTGTCCCACGGTGTCCAACGATGTCCAACGGTGTCCCACGATGTCCAACGATGTCCAACGGTGTCCAACGGTGTCCCACGTTGTCCCACGTTGTCCCACGTTGTTCCATGGTTTCCCACGTTGTCCCACGTTGTCCCACGTTGACCCACGGTGTCCAACGATGTCCAACGGTGTCCAACGATGTCCAACGATGTCCAACGGTGTCCCACGATGTCCAACGATGTCCAACGGTGTCCAACGGTGTCCCACGTTGTCCCACGTTGTCCCACGTTGTCCCACGTTGTCCCACGGTGTCCAACGGTGTCCAACGATGTCCAACGGTGTCCAACGGTGTCCCACGATGTCCACCGATGTCCAACGGTGTCCAACGGTGTCCAACGGTGTCCAACGGTGTCCAACGATGTCCAACGATGTCCAACGATGTCCAACGGTGTCCAACGGTCTCCCACGATGTCCAACGATGTCCAACAATGTCCAACGGTGTCCAACGGTGTCCCACGTTGTCCCACGTTGTCCCACGTTGTCCCACGGTGTCCAACGGTGTCCCACGTTGTCCCACGTTGTCCCACGTTGTCCCACGTTGTCCCACGTTGTCCCACGTTGTCCCACGTTGTCCCACGTTGTCCCACGTTGTCCCACGTTGTCCCACGGTGTCCAACGGTGTCCAACGGTGTCCAACGGTGTCCAACGGTGTCCAACGATGTCCAACGGTGTCCAACGGTGTCCCACGGTGTCCAACGGTGTCCCACGGTGTCCAACGGTGTCCACGTTGTCCCACGTTGTCCCACGTTGTCCCACGTTGTCCCACGTTGTCCCACGGTGTCCAACGGTGTCCAACGATGTCCAACGGTGTCCAACGGTGTCCCACGTTGTCCCACGTTGTCCCACGTTGTCCCACGTTGTCCCACGTTGTCCCACGGTGTCCAACGATGTCCAACGGTGTCCAACGGTGTCCCACGGTGTCCAACGGTGTCCCACGTTGTCCCACGATGTCCAACGATGTCCAACAATGTCCAACGGTGTCCAACGGTGTCCCACGTTGTCCCACGTTGTCCCACGTTGTCCCACGGTGTCCAACGGTGTCCCACGTTGTCCCACGTTGTCCCACGTTGTCCCACGTTGTCCCACGTTGTCCCACGTTGTCCCACGTTGTCCCACGTTGTCCCACGTTGTCCCACGTTGTCCCACGATGTCCCACGTTGTCCCACGTTGTCCCACGGTGTCCAACGGTGTCCAACGATGTCCAACGGTGTCCAACGGTGTCCCACGTTGTCCCACGTTGTCCCACGTTGTCCCACGTTGTCCCACGTTGTCCCACGGTGTCCAACGATGTCCAACGGTGTCCAACGGTGTCCCACGGTGTCCAACGGTGTCCCACGTTGTCCCACGGTGTCCAACGGTGTCCCACGGTGTCCAACGGTGTCCCACGTTGTCCCACGTTGTCCCACGTTGTCCCACGTTGTCCCACGTTGTCCCACGTTGTCCCACGTTGTCCAACGATGTCCAACGGTGTCCCACGTTGTCCCACGTTGTCCCACGTTGTCCCACGTTGTTCCATGGTTTCCCACGTTGTCCCACGTTGTCCCACGTTGTCCCACGGTGTCCAACGATGTCCCACGTTGTCCCACGGTGTCCAACGGTGTCCAACGATGTCCAACGATGTCCAACGATGTCCAACGGTGTCCAACGATGTCCAACGATGTCCCACGTTGTCCCACGTTGTCCCACGTTGTCCCACGTTGTCCCACGTTGTCCCACGTTGTCCAACGATGTCCAACGGTGTCCCACGTTGTCCCACGTTGTCCCACGTTGTCCCACGTTGTTCCATGGTTTCCCACGTTGTCCCACGTTGTCCCACGTTGTCCCACGGTGTCCAACGATGTCCAACGGTGTCCCACGTTGTCCCACGTTGTCCCACGTTGTCCCACGTTGTCCCACGTTGTCCCACGTTGTCCCACGGTGTCCAACGATGCCCAACGGTGTCCCACGTTGTCCCACGTTGTCCCACGTTGTCCCACGTTGTCCCACGTTGTCCCACGTTGTCCCACGGTGTCCCACGGTATCCCACGTTGTCCCACGTTGTCCCACGTTGTCCCACGTTGTTCCATGGTTTCCCACGTTGTCCCACGTTGTCCCACGTTGTCCCACGGTGTCCCACGTTGTCCCACGTTGTCCCACGTTGTCCCACGGTGTCCAACGATGCCCAACGGTGTCCCACGTTGTCCCACGTTGTCCCACGTTGTCCCACGTTGTCCCACGTTGTCCCACGTTGTCCCACGATGTCCCACGTTGTCCCACGTTGTCCCACGTTGTCCCACGTTGTCCCACGTTGTCCCACGTTGTCCCACGTTGTCCCACGGTGTCCAACGGTGTCCAACGGTGTCCCACGATGTCCACCGATGTCCAACGGTGTCCCACGTTGTCCAACGGTGTCCCACGTTGTCCCACGTTGTCCCACGTTGTCCCACGTTGTCCCACGTTGTCCCACGTTGTCCAACGATGTCCAACGGTGTCCCACGTTGTCCCACGTTGTCCCACGTTGTCCCACGTTGTCCCACGTTGTTCCATGGTTTCCCACGTTGTCCCACGTTGTCCCACGTTGTCCCACGGTGTCCAACGATGTCCAACGGTGTCCAACGGTGTCCAACGGTGTCCCACGGTGTCCAACGGTGTCCCACGTTGTCCCACGTTGTCCCACGTTGTCCCACGTTGTCCCACGTTGTCCAACGGTGTCCCACGGTGTCCAACGGTGTCCCACGTTGTCCCACGTTGTCCCACGTTGTCCCACGTTGTCCCACGTTGTCCCACGTTGTCCCACGTTGTCCCACGGTGTCCAACGGTGTCCAACGATGTCCAACGGTGTCCAACGGTGTCCCACGATGTCCACCGATGTCCAACTGTGTCCAACGGTGTCCAACGGTGTCCAACGGTGTCCAACGATGTCCAACGATGTCCAACGATGTCCAACGGTGTCCAACGATGTCCAACGATGTCCAACGGTGTCCCACGATGTCCAACGATGTACAACGATGTCCAACGGTGTCCAACGGTGTCCCACGTTGTCCCACGTTGTCCCACGTTGTCCCACGGTGTCCAACGATGTCCAACGGTGTCCCACGTTGTCCCACGTTGTCCCACGTTGTCCCACGTTGTCCCACGTTGTCCCACGTTGTCCCACGTTGTCCCACGTTGCCCCACGTTGTCCCACGTTGTCCCACGTTGTCCCACGTTGTCCCACGGTGTCCAACGGTGTCCAACGGTGTCCCACGATGTCCACCGATGTCCAACGGTGTCCCACGTTGTCCCACGTTGTCCCACGGTGTCCAACGATGTCCAACGGTGTCCCACGTTGTCCAACGGTGTCCCACGTTGTCCCACGTTGTCCCACGTTGTCCCACGTTGTCCCACGATGTCCCACGTTGTCCCACGTTGTCCCACGTTGTCCCACGTTGTCCCACGTTGTCCCACGTTGTCCCACGTTGTCCCACGATGTCCCACGTTGTTCAACGATGTCCCACGGTGTCCCACGTTGTCCCACGTTGTCCCACGATGTCCCACGTTGTCCCACGTTGTCCCACGGTGTCCAACGATGTCCAACGGTGTCCAACGGTGTCCCACGGTGTCCAACGGTGTCCCACGTTGTCCCACGTTGTCCCACGTTGTCCCACGTTGTCCCACGTTGTCCCACGTTGTCCCACGTTGTCCTACGTTGTCCCACGTTGTTCCACGTTGTCCCACGTTGTCCCACGTTGTCCCACGTTGTCCCACGGTGTCCAACGATGTCCAACGGTGTCCCACGTTGTCCCACGTTGTCCTACGTTGTCCCACGTTGTCCCACGTTGTCCCACGTTGTCCCACGTTGTCCCACGTTGTCCCACGGTGTCCAACGGTGTCCAACGATGTCCAACGGTGTCCAACGGTGTCCCACATTGTCCCACGTTGTCCCACGTTGTCCCACGGTGTCCCACGTTGTCCCACGTTGTCCCACGTTGTCCCACGTTGTCCAACGATGTCCAACGGTGTCCCACGTTGTCCCACGTTGTCCCACGTTGTCCCACGTGGTCCCACGTTGTCCCACGTTGTCCCACGGTGTCCAACGATGTCCAACGGTGTCCCACGGTGTCCAACGGTGTCCCACGTTGTCCCACGTTGTCCCACGTTGTCCCACGTTGTCCCACGATGTCCCACGTTGTCCAACGATGTCCAACGGTGTCCCACGTTGTCCCACGTTGTCCCACGATGTCCCACGTTGTCCCACGTTGTCCCACGGTGTCCAACGATGTCCAACGGTGTCCAACGGTGTCCCACGGTGTCCAACGGTGTCCCACGTTGTCCCACGTTGTCCCACGTTGTCCCACGTTGTCCCACGTTGTCCCACGTTGTCCCACGTTGTCCTACGTTGTCCCACGTTGTCCCACGTTGTCCCACGTTGTCCCACGTTGTCCCACGTTGTCCCACGGTGTCCAACGGTGTCCCACGTTGTCCCACGTTGTCCCACGTTGTCCCACGTTGTCCCACGTTGTCCCACGTTGTCCCACGTTGTCCCACGTTGTCCCACGTTGTCCCACGTTGTCCCACGTTGTCCCACGTTGTCCCACGTTGTCCCACGTTGTCCCACGGTGTCCAACGGTGTCCAACGGTGTCCAACGGTGTCCAACGATGTCCAACGGTGTCCAACGGTGTCCCACGGTGTCCAACGGTGTCCAACGGTGTCCCACGGTGTCCAACGGTGTCCCACGTTGTCCCACGTTGTCCCACGTTGTCCCACGTTGTCCCACGATGTCCCACGTTGTCCAACGATGTCCAACGGTGTCCCACGTTGTCCCACGTTGTCCTACGTTGTCCCACGTTGTCCCACGTTGTCCCACGTTGTCCCACGTTGTCCCACGTTGTCCCACGGTGTCCAACGGTGTCCCACGTTGTCCCACGTTGTCCCACGGTGTTCAACGATGTCCAACGGTGTCCAACGGTGTCCCACGGTGTCCCACGTTGTCCCACGGTGTCCCACGGTGTCCCACGTTGTCCCACGGTGTCCAACGATGTCCAACGGTGTCCAACGGTGTCCCACGGTGGCCAACGGTGTCCCACGTTGTCCCACGTTGTCCCACGTTGTCCCACGTTGTCCCACGTTGTCCCACGTTGTCCAACGATGTCCAACGGTGTCCCACGTTGTCCCACGTTGTCCCACGTTGTCCCACGTTGTCCCACGTTGTTCCATGGTTTCCCACGTTGTCCCACGTTGTCCCACGTTGTCCCACGGTGTCCAACGATGTCCAACGGTGTCCAACGGTGTCCCACGATGTCCACCGATGTCCAACGGTGTCCAACGGTGTCCAACGGTGTCCAACGATGTCCAACGATGTCCAACGATGTTCAACGGTGTCCAACGATGTCCAACGATGTCCAACGGTGTCCCACGATGTCCAACGATGTCCAACGATGTCCAACGGTGTCCAACGGTGTCCCACGTTGTCCCACGTTGTCCCACGTTGTCCCACGTTGTCCCACGTTGTCCCACGGTGTCCAACGATGTCCAACGGTGTCCAACGGTGTCCCACGGTGTCCAACGGTGTCCCACGTTGTCCCACGTTGTCCCACGTTGTCCCACGTTGTCCCACGTTGTCCAACGGTGTCCCACGGTGTCCAACGATGTCCAACGGTGTCCCACGATGTCCCACGATGTCCAACGGTGTCCAACGGTGTCCCACGTTGTCCCACGTTGTCCCACGTTGTTCCATGGTTTCCCACGTTGTCCCACGTTGTCCCACGTTGTCCCACGGTGTCCAACGATGTCCAACGGTGTCCAACGGTGTCCAACGGTGTCCAACGGTGTCCAACGATGTCCAACGATGTCCAACGATGTCCAACGGTGTCCAACGATGTCCAACGATGTCCAACGGTGTCCCACGATGTCCAACGATGTCCAACGGTGTCCAACGGTGTCCCACGTTGTCCCACGTTGTCCCACGTTGTCCCACGTTGTCCCACGGTGTCCAACGGTGTCCAACGATGTCCAACGGTGTCCAACCGTGTCCCACGATGTCCACCGATGTCCAACGGTGTCCAACGGTGTCCAACGGTGTCCCACGTTGTCCCACGTTGTCCCACGTTGTCCCACGGTGTCCAACGGTGTCCCACGTTGTCCCACGTTGTCCCACGTTGTCCCACGTTGTCCCACGTTGTCCCACGTTGTCCCACGTTGTCCCACGTTGTCCCACGGTGTCCAACGGTGTCCAACGGTGTCCAACGGTGTCCAACGATGTCCAACGGTGTCCAACGGTGTCCCACGGTGTCCAACGGTGTCCCACGGTGTCCAACGGTGTCCACGTTGTCCCACGTTGTCCCACGTTGTCCCACGTTGTCCCACGTTGTCCAACGATGTCCAACGGTGTCCAACGGTGTCCCACGGTGTCCAACGGTGTCCCACGTTGTCCCACGTTGTCCCACGTTGTCCCACGTTGTCCCACGTTGTCCAACGGTGTCCCACGGTGTCCAACGGTGTTCCACGTTGTCCCACGTTGTCCCACGTTGTCCCACGTTGTCCCACGGTGTCCAACGATGTCCAACGGTGTCCCACGTTGTCCCACGTTGTCCCACGTTGTCCCACGTTGTCCAACGGTGTCCCACGGTGTCCAACGGAGTCCCACGTTGTCCCACGTTGTCCCACGTTGTCCCACGTTGTCCCACGTTGTCCCACGTTGTCCCACAGTGTCCAACGGTGTCCAACGATGTCCAACGGTGTCCAACGGTGTCCCACGATGTCCACCGATGTCCAACGGTGTCCAACGGTGTCCAACGGTGTCCAACGGTGTCCAACGATGTCCAACGATGTCCAACGATGTCCAACGGTGTCCAACGATGTCCAACGATGTCCAACGGTGTCCCACGATGTCCAACGATGTCCAACGATGTCCAACGGTGTCCCACGTTGTCCCACGATGTCCCACGTTGTCCCACGTTGTCCCACGTTGTCCCACGTTGTCCCACGTTGTCCCACGTTGTCCCACGTTGTCCCACGTTGTCCCACGTTGTCCCACGTTGTCCCACGGTGTCCAACGATGTCCAACGGTGTCCAACGATGTCCAACGGTGTCCCACGATGTCCAACGATGTCCAACGATGTCCAACGGTGTCCAACGGTGTCCCACGTTGTCCCA
This sequence comes from Bombus terrestris, assembly GCF_910591885.1. Classification (NCBI taxonomy): domain Eukaryota; kingdom Metazoa; phylum Arthropoda; class Insecta; order Hymenoptera; family Apidae; genus Bombus; species Bombus terrestris. The sequence goes on along the minus strand of NW_025963653.1, from coordinate 85,115 downwards.
CGTTGTCCCACGTTGTCCCACGGTGTCCAACGGTGTCCCACGTTGTCCCACGTTGTCCCACGGTGTCCAACGATGTCCAACGGTGTCCAACGGTGTCCCACGGTGTCCCACGTTGTCCCACGTTGTCCCACGTTGTCCCACGTTGTCCCACGTTGTCCCACGTTGTCCCACGTTGTCCCACGTTGTCCCACGTTGTCCCACGTTGTCCCACGTTGTCCCACGTTGTCCCACGTTGTCCCACGTTGTCCCACGTTGTCCCACGGTGTCCAACGGTGTCCAACGGTGTCCAACGGTGTCCAACGATGTCCAACGGTGTCCAACGGTGTCCCACGGTGTCCCACGTTGGCCCACGTTGTCCCACGTTGTCCCACGTTGTCCCACGTTGTCCCACGTTGTCCCACGTTGTCCCACGTTGTCCCACGTTGTCCCACGTTGTCCCACGTTGTCCCACGTTGTCCCACGTTGTCCCACGTTGTCCCACGTTGTCCCACGTTGTCCCACGTTGTCCCACGTTGTCCCACGTTGTCCCACGTTGTCCCACGTTGTCCCACGTTGTCCCACGTTGTCCCACGGTGTCCAACGGTGTCCAACGGTGTCCAACGGTGTCCAACGATGTCCAACGGTGTCCAACGGTGTCCCACGGTGTCCAACGGTGTCCCACGGTGTCCCACGGTGTCCAACGGTGTCCCACGTTGTCCCACGTTGTCCCACGTTGTCCCACGTTGTCCCACGATGTCCCACGTTGTCCAACGATGTCCAACGGTGTCCCACGTTGTCCCACGTTGTCCTACGTTGTCCCACGTTGTCCCACGTTGTCCCACGTTGTCCCACGTTTTCCCACGTTGTCCCACGGTGTCCAACGGTGTCCCACGTTGTCCCACGTTGTCCCACGGTGTCCAACGATGTCCAACGGTGTCCAACGGTGTCCCACGGTGTCCCACGTTGTCCCACGTGGTCCCACGTTGTCCAACGGTGTCCCACGATGTCCAACGATGTCCAACGATGTCCAACGGTGTCCAACGGTGTCCCACGTTGTCCCACGTTGTCCCACGTTGTCCCACGGTGTCCAACGATGTCCAACGGTGTCCCACGTTGTCCCACGTTGTCCCACGTTGTCCCACGTTGTCCCACGTTGTCCCACGTTGTCCCACGTTGTCCCACGTTGTCCCACGTTGTCCCACGTTGTCCCACGTTGTCCCACGTTGTCCCACGGTGTCCAACGGTGTCCCACGTTGTCCCACGTTGTCCCACGGTGTCCAACGATGTCCAACGGTGTCCAACGGTGTCCAACGGTGTCCAACGGTGTCCAACGATGTCCAACGATGTCCAACGATGTCCAACGGTGTCCAACGATGTCCAACGATGTCCAACGGTGTCCCACGATGTCCAACGATGTCCAACGGTGTCCAACGGTGTCCCACGTTGTCCCACGTTGTCCCACGTTGTCCCACGTTGTCCCACGGTGTCCAACGATGTCCAACGGTTTCCAACGGTGTCCCACGCTGTCCAACGGTGTCCCACGTTGTCCCACGTTGTCCCACGTTGTCCCACGTTGTCCCACGTTGTCCAACGGTGTCCCACGGTGTCCAACGGTGTCCCACGGTGTCCAACGGTGTCCCACGTTGTCCCACGTTGTCCCACGTTGTCCCACGTTGTCCCACGTTGTCCCACGTTGTCCCACGGTGTCCAACGGTGTCCAACGATGTCCAACGGTGTCCAACGGTGTCCCACGATGTCCACCGATGTCCAACGGTGTCCAACGGTGTCCAACGGTGTCCAACGGTGTCCAACGGTGTCCAACGGTGTCCCACGTTGTCCCACGTTGTCCCACGTTGTCCCACGGTGTCCAACGATGTCCAACGGTGTCCCACGTTGTCCCACGTTGTCCCACGTTGTCCCACGTTGTTCCATGGTTTCCCACGTTGTCCCACGTTGTCCCACGTTGTCCCACGGTGTCCAACGATGTCCAACGGTGTTCCTACGGTGTCCAACGGTGTCCAACGATGTCCAACGATGTCCAACGATGTCCAACGGTGTCCAACGGTGTCCCACGTTGTCCCACGTTTTCCCACGTTGTCCCACGGTGTCCAACGATGTCCAACGGTGTCCAACGATGTCCAACGATGTCCAACGGTGTCCCACGATGTCCAACGATGTCCAACAATGTCCAACGGTGTCCAACGGTGTCCCACGTTGTCCCACGTTGTCCCACGTTGTCCCACGGTGTCCAACGGTGTCCAACGATGTCCAACGGTGTCCAACGGTGTCCCACGATGTCCACCGATGTCCAACGGTGTCCAACGGTGTCCAACGGTGTCCAACGGTGTCCAACGATGTCCAACGATGTCCAACGATGTCCAACGGTGTCCAACGATGTCCAACGATGTCCAACGGTGTCCCACGATGTCCAACGATGTCCAACGATGTCCAACGGTGTCCAACGGTGTCCCACGTTGTCCCACGTTGTCCCACGTTGTCCCACTGTGTCCAACGATGTCCAACGGTGTCCCACGTTGTCCCACGTTGTCCCACGTTGTCCCACGTTGTTCCATGGTTTCCCACGTTGTCCCACGTTGTCCCACGTTGTCCCACGGTGTCCAACGATGTCCAACGGTGTCCAACGGTGTCCAACGGTGTCCAACGATGTCCAACGATGTCCAACGATGTCCAACGGTGTCCAACGGTGTCCCACGTTGTCCCACGTTGTCCCACGTTGTCCCACGGTGTCCAACGATGTCCAACGGTGTCCAACGATGTCCAACGATGTCCAACGGTGTCCCACGATGTCCAACGATGTCCAACAATGTCCAACGGTGTCCAACGGTGTCCCACGTTGTCCCACGTTGTCCCACGTTGTCCCACGGTGTCCAACGGTGTCCCACGTTGTCCCACGTTGTCCCACGTTGTCCCACGTTGTCCCACGTTGTCCCACGTTGTCCCACGTTGTCCCACGTTGTCCCACGTTGTCCCACGTTGTCCCACGGTGTCCAACGGTGTCCAACGGTGTCCAACGGTGTCCAACGATGTCCAACGGTGTCCAACGGTGTCCCACGGTGTCCAACGGTGTCCACGTTGTCCCACGTTGTCCCACGTTGTCCCACGTTGTCCCACGTTGTCCCACGGTGTCCAACGGTGTCCAACGATGTCCAACGGTGTCCAACGGTGTCCCACGTTGTCCCACGTTGTCCCACGTTGTCCCACGTTGTCCCACGTTGTCCCACGTTGTCCCACGTTGTCCCACGTTGTCCCACGATGTCCCACGTTGTCCCACGTTGTCCCACGTTGTCCCACGTTGTCCCACGTTGTCTCACGTTGTCCCACGTTGTCCCACGTTGTCCCACGGTGTCCAACGATGTCCAACGGTGTCCCACGTTGTCCAACGGTGTCCCACGTTGTCCCACGTTGTCCCACGTTGTCCCACGTTGTCCCAAGTTGTCCAACGGTGTCCAACGGTGTCCCACGTTGTCCCACGTTGTCCCACGTTGTCCCACGGTGTCCAACGGTGTCCAACGGTGTCCAACGGTGTCCAACGGTGTCCAACGATGTCCAACGATGTCCAACGATGTCCAACGGTGTCCAACGGTGTCCCACGTTGTCCCACGTTGTCCCACGTTGTCCCACGGTGTCCAACGATGTACAACGGTGTCCAACGATGTCCAACGATGTCCAACGGTGTCCCACGATGTCCAACGATGTCCAACAATGTCCAACGGTGTCCAACGGTGTCCCACGTTGTCCCACGTTGTCCCACGTTGTCCCACGGTGTCCAACGGTGTCCCACGTTGTCCCACGTTGTCCCACGTTGTCCCACGTTGTCCCACGTTGTCCCACGTTGTCCCACGTTGTCCCACGTTGTCCCACGTTGTCCCACGTTGTCCCACGTTGTCCCACGGTGTCCAACGGTGTCCAACGGTGTCCAACGGTGTCCAACGATGTCCAACGGTGTCCAACGGTGTCCCACGGTGTCCAACGGTGTCCCACGGTGTCCAACGGTGTCCACGTTGTCCCACGTTGTCCCACGTTGTCCCACGTTGTCCCACGTTGTCCCACGGTGTCCAACGGTGTCCAACGATGTCCAACGGTGTCCAACGGTGTCCCACGTTGTCCCACGTTGTCCCACGTTGTCCCACGTTGTCCCACGTTGTTCCATGGTTTCCCACGTTGTCCCACGTTGTCCCACGTTGCCCCACGGTGTCCAACGGTGTCCAACGGTGTCCCACGTTGTCCCACGTTGTCCCACGTTGTCCCACGGTGTCCAACGGTGTCCCACGTTGTCCCACGTTGTCCCACGTTGTCCCACGTTGTCCCACGTTGTCCCACGTTGTCCCACGTTGTCCCACGTTGTCCCACGTTGTCCCACGTTGTCCCACGGTGTCCAACGGTGTCCAACGGTGTCCAACGGTGTCCAACGATGTCCAACGGTGTCCAACGGTGTCCCACGGTGTCCAACGGTGTCCCACGGTGTCCAACGGTGTCCACGTTGTCCCACGTTGTCCCACGTTGTCCCACGTTGTCCCACGTTCTCCAACGGTGTCCGACGGTGTCCAACGATGTCCAACGGTGTCCAACGGTGTCCCACGTTGTCCCACGTTGTCCCACGTTGTCCCACGTTGTCCCACGTTGTTCCATGGTTTCCCACGTTGTCCCACATTGTCCCACGTTGCCCCACGGTGTCCAACGATGTCCAACGGTGTCCAACGGTGTCCCACGGTGTCCAACGGTGTCCCACGTTGTCCCACGTTGTCCCACGTTGTCCCACGTTGTCCCACGTTGTCCAACGGTGTCCCACGGTGTCCAACGGTGTTCCACGTTGTCCCACGTTGTCCCACGTTGTCCCACGTTGTCCCACGTTGTCCCACGTTGTCCCACGTTGTCCCACGTTGTCCCACGTTGTCCCACGTTGTCCCACGATGTCCAACGGTGTCCAACGGTGTCCCACGGTGTCCAACGGTGTCCCACGTTGTCCCACGTTGTCCCACGTTGTCCCACGTTGTCCCACGTTGTCCCACGTTGTCCTACGTTGTCCCACGTTGTTCCACGTTGTCCCACGTTGTCCCACGTTGTCCCACGGTGTCCAACGATGTCCAACGGTGTCCCACGTTGTCCCACGTTGTCCTACGTTGTCCCACGTTGTCCCACGTTGTCCCACGTTGTCCCACGTTGTCCCACGTTGTCCCACGGTGTCCAACGGTGTCCCACGTTGTCCCACGTTGTCCCACGGTGTCCAACGATGTCCAACGGTGTCCAACGGTGTCCCACGGTGTCCCACGTTGTCCCACGTGGTCCCACGTTGTCCAACGGTGTCCCACGATGTCCAACGATGTCCAACGATGTCCAACGGTGTCCAACGGTGTCCCACGTTGTCCCACGTTGTCCCACGTTGTCCCACGGTGTCCAACGATGTCCAACGGTGTCCCACGTTGTCCCACGTTGTCCCACGTTGTCCCACGTTGTCCCACGTTGTCCCACGTTGTCCCACGGTGTCCAACGATGTCCAGCGGTGTCCAACGGTGACCCAAGGTGTCCAACGGTGTCCAACGGTGTCCCACGGTGTCCAACGGTGTCCCACGTTGTCCCACGTTGTCCCACGCTGTCCCACGTTGTCCCACGTTGTCCCACGTTGTCCCACGTTGTCCCACGTTGTCCCACGTTGTCCCACGGTGTCCAACGGTGTCCAACGATGTCCAACGGTGTCCAACGGTGTCCCACATTGTCCCACGTTGTCCCACGTTGTCCCACGGTGTCCCACGTTGTCCCACGTTGTCCCACGTTGTCCCACGTTGTCCAACGATGTCCAACGGTGTCCCACGTTGTCCCACGTTGTCCCACGTTGTCCCACGTGGTCCCACGTTGTCCCACGTTGTCCCACGGTGTCCAACGATGTCCAACGGTGTCCCACGGTGTCCAACGGTGTCCCACGTTGTCCCACGTTGTCCCACGTTGTCCCACGTTGTCCCACGATGTCCCACGTTGTCCAACGATGTCCAACGGTGTCCCACGTTGTCCCACGTTGTCCCACGATGTCCCACGTTGTCCCACGTTGTCCCACGGTGTCCAACGATGTCCAACGGTGTCCAACGGTGTCCCACGGTGTCCAACGGTGTCCCACGTTGTCCCACGTTGTCCCACGTTGTCCCACGTTGTCCCACGTTGTCCCACGTTGTCCCACGTTGTCCTACGTTGTCCCACGTTGTTCCACGTTGTCCCACGTTGTCCCACGTTGTCCCACGTTGTCCCACGGTGTCCCACGGTGTCCCACGTTGTCCCACGTTGTCCCACGTTGTCCCACGTTGTCCCACGTTGTCCCACGTTGTCCCACGTTGTCCCACGTTGTCCCACGTTGTCCCACGTTGTCCCACGTTGTCCCACGTTGTCCCACGTTGTCCCACGTTGTCCCACGTTGTCCCACGGTGTCCAACGGTGTCCAACGGTGTCCAACGGTGTCCAACGATGTCCAACGGTGTCCAACGGTGTCCCACGGTGTCCAACGGTGTCCAACGGTGTCCCACGGTGTCCAACGGTGTCCCACGTTGTCCCACGTTGTCCCACGTTGTCCCACGTTGTCCCACGATGTCCCACGTTGTCCAACGATGTCCAACGGTGTCCCACGTTGTCCCACGTTGTCCTACGTTGTCCCACGTTGTCCCACGTTGTCCCACGTTGTCCCACGTTGTCCCACGTTGTCCCACGGTGTCCAACGGTGTCCCACGTTGTCCCACGTTGTCCCACGGTGTCCAACGATGTCCAACGGTGTCCAACGGTGTCCCACGGTGTCCCACGTTGTCCCACGATGTCCCACGGTGTCCCACGTTGTCCCACGGTGTCCAACGATGTCCAACGGTGTCCAACGGTGTCCCACGGTGGCCAACGGTGTCCCACGTTGTCCCACGTTGTCCCACGTTGTCCCACGTTGTCCCACGTTGTCCCACGTTGTCCAACGATGTCCAACGGTGTCCCACGTTGTCCCACGTTGTCCCACGTTGTCCCACGTTGTCCCACGTTGTTCCATGGTTTCCCACGTTGTCCCACGTTGTCCCACGTTGTCCCACGGTGTCCAACGATGTCCAACGGTGTCCAACGGTGTCCCACGATGTCCACCGATGTCCAACGGTGTCCAACGGTGTCCAACGGTGTCCAACGGTGTCCAACGATGTCCAACGATGTCCAACGATGTTCAACGGTGTCCAACGATGTCCAACGATGTCCAACGGTGTCCCACGATGTCCAACGATGTCCAACGATGTCCAACGGTGTCCAACGGTGTCCCACGTTGTCCCACGTTGTCCCACGTTGTCCCACGTTGTCCCACGTTGTCCCACGGTGTCCAACGATGTCCAACGGTGTCCAACGGTGTCCCACGGTGTCCAACGGTGTCCCACGTTGTCCCACGTTGTCCCACGTTGTCCCACGTTGTCCCACGTTGTCCAACGGTGTCCCACGGTGTCCAACGATGTCCAACGGTGTCCCACGATGTCCAACGATGTCCAACGGTGTCCAACGGTGTCCCACGTTGTCCCACGTTGTCCCACGTTGTTCCATGGTTTCCCACGTTGTCCCACGTTGTCCCACGTTGTCCCACGGTGTCCAACGATGTCCAACGGTGTCCAACGGTGTCCAACGGTGTCCAACGGTGTCCAACGATGTCCAACGATGTCCAACGATGTCCAACGGTGTCCAACGATGTCCAACGATGTCCAACGGTGTCCGACGATGTCCAACGATGTCCAACGGTGTCCAACGGTGTCCCACGTTGTCCCACGTTGTCCCACGTTGTCCCACGTTGTCCCACGGTGTCCAACGGTGTCCAACGATGTCCAACGGTGTCCTACCGTGTCCCACGATGTCCACCGATGTCCAACGGTGTCCAACGGTGTCCAACGGTGTCCCACGTTGTCCCACGTTGTCCCACGTTGTCCCACGGTGTCCAACGGTGTCCCACGTTGTCCCACGTTGTCCCACGTTGTCCCACGTTGTCCCACGTTGTCCCACGTTGTCCCACGTTGTCCCACGTTGTCCCACGTTGTCCCACGTTGTCCCACGGTGTCCAACGGTGTCCAACGGTGTCCAACGGTGTCCAACGATGTCCAACGGTGTCCAACGGTGTCCCACGGTGTCCAACGGTGTCCCACGGTGTCCAACGGTGTCCACGTTGTCCCACGTTGTCCCACGTTTTCCCACGTTGTCCCACGTTGTCCAACGATGTCCAACGGTGTCCAACGGTGTCCCACGGTGTCCAACGGTGTCCCACGTTGTCCCACGTTGTCCTACGTTGTCCCACGTTGTCCCACGTTGTCCCACGTTGTCCCACGTTGTCCCACGTTGTCCCACGGTGTCCAACGGTGTCCCACGTTGTCCCACGTTGTCCCACGGTGTCCAACGATGTCCAACGGTGTCCAACGGTGTCCCACGGTGTCCCACGTTGTCCCACGTGGTCCCACGTTGTCCAACGGTGTCCCACGATGTCCAACGATGTCCAACGATGTCCAACGGTGTCCAACGGTGTCCCACGTTGTCCCACGTTGTCCCACGTTGTCCCACGGTGTCCAACGATGTCCAACGGTGTCCCACGTTGTCCCACGTTGTCCCACGTTGTCCCACGTTGTCCCACGTTGTCCCACGTTGTCCCACGGTGTCCAACGATGTCCAGCGGTGTCCAACGGTGACCCAAGGTGTCCAACGGTGTCCAACGGTGTCCCACGGTGTCCAACGGTGTCCCACGGTGTCCCACGTTGTCCCACGCTGTCCCACGTTGTCCCACGTTGTCCCACGTTGTCCCACGTTGTCCCACGTTGTCCCACGTTGTCCCACGGTGTCCAACGGTGTCCAACGATGTCCAACGGTGTCCAACGGTGTCCCACATTGTCCCACGTTGTCCCACGTTGTCCCACGGTGTCCCACGTTGTCCCACGTTGTCCCACGTTGTCCCACGTTGTCCAACGATGTCCAACGGTGTCCCACGTTGTCCCACGTTGTCCCACGTTGTCCCACGTGGTCCCACGTTGTCCCACGTTGTCCCACGGTGTCCAACGATGTCCAACGGTGTCCCACGGTGTCCAACGGTGTCCCACGTTGTCCCACGTTGTCCCACGTTGTCCCACGTTGTCCCACGATGTCCCACGTTGTCCAACGATGTCCAACGGTGTCCCACGTTGTCCCACGTTGTCCCACGTTGTCCTACGTTGTCCCACGTTGTTCCACGTTGTCCCACGTTGTCCCACGTTGTCCCACGTTGTCCCACGGTGTCCAACGGTGTCCCACGTTGTCCCACGTTGTCCCACGTTGTCCCACGTTGTCCCACGTTGTCCCACGTTGTCCCACGTTGTCCCACGTTGTCCCACGTTGTCCCACGTTGTCCCACGTTGTCCCACGTTGTCCCACGTTGTCCCACGTTGTCCCACGTTGTCCCACGGTGTCCAACGGTGTCCAACGGTGTCCAACGGTGTCCAACGATGTCCAACGGTGTCCAACGGTGTCCCACGGTGTCCAACGGTGTCCAACGGTGTCCCACGGTGTCCAACGGTGTCCCACGTTGTCCCACGTTGTCCCACGTTGTCCCACGTTGTCCCACGATGTCCCACGTTGTCCAACGATGTCCAACGGTGTCCCACGTTGTCCCACGTTGTCCTACGTTGTCCCACGTTGTCCCACGTTGTCCCACGTTGTCCCACGTTGTCCCACGTTGTCCCACGGTGTCCAACGGTGTCCCACGTTGTCCCACGTTGTCCCACGGTGTTCAACGATGTCCAACGGTGTCCAACGGTGTCCCACGGTGTCCCACGTTGTCCCACGGTGTCCCACGGTGTCCCACGTTGTCCCACGGTGTCCAACGATGTCCAACGGTGTCCAACGGTGTCCCACGGTGGCCAACGGTGTCCCACGTTGTCCCACGTTGTCCCACGTTGTCCCACGTTGTCCCACGTTGTCCCACGTTGTCCAACGATGTCCAACGTTGTCCCACGTTGTCCCACGTTGTCCCACGTTGTCCCACGTTGTCCCACGTTGTTCCATGGTTTCCCACGTTGTCCCACGTTGTCCCACGTTGTCCCACGGTGTCCAACGATGTCCAACGGTGTCCAACGGTGTCCCACGATGTCCACCGATGTCCAACGGTGTCCAACGGTGTCCAACGGTGTCCAACGGTGTCCAACGATGTCCAACGATGTCCAACGATGTTCAACGGTGTCCAACGATGTCCAACGATGTCCAACGGTGTCCCACGATGTCCAACGATGTCCAACGATGTCCAACGGTGTCCAACGGTGTCCCACGTTGTCCCACGTTGTCCCACGTTGTCCCACGTTGTCCCACGTTGTCCCACGGTGTCCAACGATGTCCAACGGTGTCCAACGGTGTCCCACGGTGTCCAACGGTGTCCCACGTTGTCCCACGTTGTCCCACGTTGTCCCACGTTGTCCCACGTTGTCCAACGGTGTCCCACGGTGTCCAACGATGTCCAACGGTGTCCCACGATGTCCAACGATGTCCAACGGTGTCCAACGGTGTCCCACGTTGTCCCACGTTGTCCCACGTTGTTCCATGGTTTCCCACGTTGTCCCACGTTGTCCCACGTTGTCCCACGGTGTCCAACGATGTCCAACGGTGTCCAACGGTGTCCAACGGTGTCCAACGGTGTCCAACGATGTCCAACGATGTCCAACGATGTCCAACGGTGTCCAACGATGTCCAACGATGTCCAACGGTGTCCGACGATGTCCAACGATGTCCAACGGTGTCCAACGGTGTCCCACGTTGTCCCACGTTGTCCCACGTTGTCCCACGTTGTCCCACGGTGTCCAACGGTGTCCAACGATGTCCAACGGTGTCCAACCGTGTCCCACGATGTCCACCGATGTCCAACGGTGTCCAACGGTGTCCAACGGTGTCCCACGTTGTCCCACGTTGTCCCACGTTGTCCCACGGTGTCCAACGGTGTCCCACGTTGTCCCACGTTGTCCCACGTTGTCCCACGTTGTCCCACGTTGTCCCACGTTGTCCCACGTTGTCCCACGGTGTCCCACGTTGTCCCACGTTGTCCCACGGTGTCCAACGGTGTCCAACGGTGTCCAACGGTGTCCAACGATGTCCAACGGTGTCCAACGGTGTCCCACGGTGTCCAACGGTGTCCCACGGTGTCCAACGGTGTCCACGTTGTCCCACGTTGTCCCACGTTGTCCCACGTTGTCCCACGTTGTCCAACGATGTCCAACGGTGTCCAACGGTGTCCCACGGTGTCCAACGGTGTCCCACGTTGTCCCACGTTGTCCCACGTTGTCCCACGTTGTCCCACGTTGTCCAACGGTGTCCCACGGTGTCCAGCGGTGTTCCACGTTGTCCCACGTTGTCCCACGTTGTCCCACGTTGTCCCACGTTGTCCCACGTTGTCCCACGTTGTCCCACGTTGTCCCACGTTGTCCAACGGTGTCCCACGGTGTCCAACGGTGTCCCACGTTGTCCCACGTTGTCCCACGTTGTCCCACGGTGTCCAACGATGTCCAACGGTGTCCCACGTTGTCCCACGTTGTCCCACGTTGTCCCACGTTGTCCCACGTTGTCCAACGGTGTCCCACGGTGTCCAACGGAGTCCCACGTTGTCCCACGTTGTCCCACGTTGTCCCACGTTGTCCCACGTTGTCCCACGTTGTCCCACGTTGTCCCACAGTGTCCAACGGTGTCCAACGATGTCCAACGGTGTCCAACGGTGTCCCACGATGTCCACCGATGTCCAACGGTGTCCAACGGTGTCCAACGGTGTCCAACGATGTCCAACGATGTCCAACGATGTCCAACGATGTCCAACGGTGTCCAACGATGTCCAACGATGTCCAACGGTGTCCCACGATGTCCAACGATGTCCAACGATGTCCAACGGTGTCCAACGGTGTCCCACGTTGTCCCACGTTGTCCCACGTTGTCCCACGGTGTCCAACGGTGTCCCACGTTGTCCCACGTTGTCCCACGTTGTCCCACGTTGTCCCACGTTGTCCCACGTTGTCCCACGTTGTCCCACGTTGTCCCACGTTGTCCCACGTTGTCCCACGGTGTCCAACGATGTCCAGCGGTGTCCAACGGTGACCCAAGGTGTCCAACGGTGTCCAACGGTGTCCCACGGTGTCCAACGGTGTCCCACGTTGTCCCACGTTGTCCCACGTTGTCCCACGTTGTCCCACGTTGTCCCACGTTGTCCCACGTTGTCCCACGGTGTCCAACGGTGTCCAACGATGTCCAACGGTGTCCAACGGTGTCCCACGTTGTCCCACGTTGTCCCAAGTTGTCCCACGGTGTCCAACGATGTCCAACGGTGTCCCACGTTGTCCCACGTTGTCCCACGTTGTCGCACGTTGTCCCACGATGTCCCACGTTGTCCCACGTTGTCCCACGTTGTCCCACGTTGTCCCACGTTGTTCCACGTTGTCCCACGTTGTCCCACGTTGTCCCACGTTGTCCCACGTTGTCCCACGTTGTCCCACGTTGTCCCACGTTGTCCCACGTTGTCCAACGATGTCCAACGGTGTCCCACGTTGTCCCACGTTGTCCCACGTTGTCCCACGTGGTCCCACGTTGTCCCACGTTGTCCCACGGTGTCCAACGATGTCCAACGGTGTCCCACGGTGTCCAACGGTGTCCCACGTTGTCCCACGTTGTCCCACGTTGTTCCACGTTGTCCCACGTTGTCCCACGTTGTCCCACGTTGTCCCACGGTGTCCAACGATGTCCAACGGTGTCCAACGGTGTCCCACAGTGTCCAACGGTGTCCCACGTTGTCCCACGTTGTCCCACGTTGTCCCACGTTGTCCCACGTTGTCCCACGTTGTCCCACGTTGTCCTACGTTGTCCCACGTTGTTCCACGTTGTCCCACGTTGTCCCACGTTGTCCCACGTTGTCCCACGGTGTCCAACGGTGTCCCACGTTGTCCCACGTTGGCCCACGTTGTCCCACGTTGTCCCACGTTGTCCCACGTTGTCCCACGTTGTCCCACGTTGTCCCACGTTGTCCCACGTTGTCCCACGTTGTCCCACGTTGTCCCACGTTGTCCCACGTTGTCCCACGTTGTCCCACGTTGTCCCACGGTGTCCAACGGTGTCCAACGGTGTCCAACGGTGTCCAACGATGTCCAACGGTGTCCAACGGTGTCCCACGGTGTCCCACGTTGGCCCACGTTGTCCCACGTTGTCCCACGTTGTCCCACGTTGTCCCACGTTGTCCCACGTTGTCCCACGTTGTCCCACGTTGTCCCACGTTGTCCCACGTTGTCCCACGTTGTCCCACGTTGTCCCACGTTGTCCCACGTTGTCCCACGTTGTCCCACGTTGTCCCTCGTTGTCCCACGTTGTCCCACGTTGTCCCACGTTGTCCCACGTTGTCCCACGGTGTCCAACGGTGTCCAACGGTGTCCAACGGTGTCCAACGATGTCCAACGGTGTCCAACGGTGTCCCACGGTGTCCAACGGTGTCCAACGGTGTCCCACGGTGTCCAACGGTGTCCCACGTTGTCCCACGTTGTCCCACGTTGTCCCACGTTGTCCCACGATGTCCCACGTTGTCCAACGATGTCCAACGGTGTCCCACGTTGTCCCACGTTGTCCTACGTTGTCCCACGTTGTCCCACGTTGTCCCACGTTGTCCCACGTTGTCCCACGTTGTCCCACGGTGTCCAACGGTGTCCCACGTTGTCCCACGTTGTCCCACGGTGTCCAACGATGTCCAACGGTGTCCAACGGTGTCCCACGGTGTCCCACGTTGTCCCACGTGGTCCCACGTTGTCCAACGGTGTCCCACGATGTCCAACGATGTCCAACGATGTCCAACGGTGTCCAACGGTGTCCCACGTTGTCCCACGTTGTCCCACGTTGTCCCACGGTGTCCAACGATGTCCAACGGTGTCCCACGTTGTCCCACGTTGTCCCACGTTGTCCCACGTTGTCCCACGTTGTCCCACGTTGTCCCACGTTGTCCCACGTTGTCCCACGTTGTCCCACGTTGTCCCACGTTGTCCCACGTTGTCCCACGTTGTCCCACGGTGTCCAACGGTGTCCAACGATGTCCAACGGTGTCCAACGGTGTCCCACGTTGTCCCACGTTGTCCCACGTTGTCCCACGGTGTCCAACGATGTCCAACGGTGTCCCACGTTGTCCCACGTTTTCCCACGTTGTCCCACGTTGTCCCACGTTGTCCCACGATGTCCCACGTTGTCCCACGTTGTCCCACGTTGTCCCACGTTGTCCCACGTTGTCCCACGTTGTCTCACGTTGTCCCACGTTGTCCCACGTTGTCCCACGGTGTCCAACGATGTCCAACGGTGTCCCACGTTGTCCAACGGTGTCCCACGTTGTCCCACGTTGTCCCACGTTGTCCCACGTTGTCCCAAGTTGTCCAACGGTGTCCAACGGTGTCCCACGTTGTCCCACGTTGTCCCACGTTGTCCCACGGTGGCCAACGGTGTCCCACGTTGTCCCACGTTGTCCCACGTTGTCCCACGTTGTCCCACGTTGTTCCATGGTTTCCCACGTTGTCCCACGTTGTCCCACGTTGTCCCACGGTGTCCAACGATGTCCAACGGTGTCCAACGGTGTCCAACGGTGTCCAACGGTGTCCAACGATGTCCAACGATGTCCAACGATGTCCAACGGTGTCCAACGACGTCCAACGATGTCCAACGGTGTCCCACGATGTCCAACGATGTCCAACGGTGTCCAACGGTGTCCCACGTTGTCCCACGTTGTCCCACGTTGTCCCACGGTGTCCAACGATGTCCAACGGTTTCCAACGGTGTCCCACGCTGTCCAACGGTGTCCCACGTTGTCCCACGTTGTCCCACGTTGTCCCACGTTGTCCCACGTTGTCCAACGGTGTCCCACGGTGTCCAACGGTGTCCCACGGTGTCCAACGGTGTCCCACGTTGTCCCACGTTGTCCCACGTTGTCCCACGTTGTCCCACGTTGTCCCACGTTGTCCCACGGTGTCCAACGGTGTCCAACGATGTCCAACGGTGTCCAACGGTGTCCCACGATGTCCACCGATGTCCAACGGTGTCCAACGGTGTCCAACGGTGTCCAACGGTGTCCAACGGTGTCCAACGGTGTCCCACGTTGTCCCACGTTGTCCCACGTTGTCCCACGGTGTCCAACGATGTCCAACGGTGTCCCACGTTGTCCCACGTTGTCCCACGTTGTCCCACGTTGTTCCATGGTTTCCCACGTTGTCCCACGTTGTCCCACGTTGTCCCACGGTGTCCAACGATGTCCAACGGTGTCCAACGGTGTCCAACGGTGTCCAACGATGTCCAACGATGTCCAACGATGTCCAACGGTGTCCAACGGTGTCCCACGTTGTCCCACGTTGTCCCACGTTGTCCCACGGTGTCCAACGATGTCCAACGGTGTCCAACGATGTCCAACGATGTCCAACGGTGTCCCACGATGTCCAACGATGTCCAACAATGTCCAACGGTGTCCAACGGTGTCCCACGTTGTCCCACGTTGTCCCACGTTGTCCCACGGTGTCCAACGGTGTCCAACGATGTCCAACGGTGTCCAACGGTGTCCCACGATGTCCACCGATGTCCAACGGTGTCCAACGGTGTCCAACGGTGTCCAACGGTGTCCAACGATGTCCAACGATGTCCAACGATGTCCAACGGTGTCCAACGATGTCCAACGATGTCCAACGGTGTCCCACGATGTCCAACGATGTCCAACGATGTCCAACGGTGTCCAACGGTGTCCCACGTTGTCCCACGTTGTCCCACGGTGTCCCACGGTGTCCAACGATGTCCAACGGTGTCCCACGTTGTCCCACGTTGTCCCACGTTGTCCCACGTTGTTCCATGGTTTCCCACGTTGTCCCACGTTGTCCCACGTTGTCCCACGGTGTCCAACGATGTCCAACGGTGTCCAACGGTGTCCAACGGTGTCCAACGATGTCCAACGATGTCCAACGATGTCCAACGGTGTCCAACGGTGTCCCACGTTGTCCCACGTTGTCCCACGTTGTCCCACGGTGTCCAACGATGTCCAACGGTGTCCAACGATGTCCAACGATGTCCAACGGTGTCCCACGATGTCCAACGATGTCCAACGATGTCCAACGGTGTCCAACGGTGTCCCACGTTGTCCCACGTTGTCCCACGTTGTCCCACGGTGTCCAACGGTGTCCCACGTTGTCCCACGTTGTCCCACGGTGTCCAACGATGTCCAACGGTGTCCAACGGTGTCCCACGGTGTCCCACGTTGTCCCACGTGGTCCCACGTTGTCCAACGGTGTCCCACGATGTCCAACGATGTCCAACGATGTCTAACGGTGTCCAACGGTGTCCCACGTTGTCCCACGTTGTCCCACGTTGTCCCACGGTGTCCAACGATGTCCAACGGTGTCCAACGATGTCCAACGATGTCCAACGGTGTCCCACGATGTCCAACGATGTCCAACGATGTCCAACGGTGTCCAACGGTGTCCCACGTTGTCCCACGTTGTCCCACGTTGTCCCACGTTGTCCCACGTTGTCCCACGTTGTCCCACGTTGTCCCACGGTGTCCAACGGTGTCCAACGATGTCCAACGGTGTCCAACGGTGTCCCACGTTGTCCCACGTTGTCCCACGTTGTCCCACGGTGTCCAACGATGTCCAACGGTGTCCCACGTTGTCCCACGTTTTCCCACGTTGTCCCACGTTGTCCCACGTTGTCCCACGATGTCCCACGTTGTCCCACGTTGTCCCACGTTGTCCCACGTTGTCCCACGTTGTCCCACGTTGTCTCACGTTGTCCCACGTTGTCCCACGTTGTCCCACGGTGTCCAACGATGTCCAACGGTGTCCCACGTTGTCCAACGGTGTCCCACGTTGTCCCACGTTGTCCCACGTTGTCCCACGTTGTCCCAAGTTGTCCAACGGTGTCCAACGGTGTCCCACGTTGTCCCACGTTGTCCCACGTTGTCCCACGTTGTCCCACGTTGTCCCACGTTGTCCCACGTTGTCCCACGTTGTCCCACGGTGTCCAACGATGTCCAACGGTGTCCCACGTTGTCCAACGGTGTCCCACGTTGTCCCACGTTGTCCCACGTTGTCCCACGTTGTCCCAAGTTGTCCAACGGTGTCCAACGGTGTCCCACGTTGTCCCACGTTGTCCCACGTTGTCCCACGGTGTCCAACGGTGTCCCACGTTGTCCCACGTTGTCCCACGTTGTCCCACGTTGTCCCACGTTGTTCCATGGTTTCCCACGTTGTCCCACGTTGTCCCACGTTGTCCCACGGTGTCCAACGATGTCCAACGGTGTCCAACGGTGTCCAACGGTGTCCAACGGTGTCCAACGATGTCCAACGATGTCCAACGATGTCCAACGGTGTCCAACGACGTCCAACGATGTCCAACGGTGTCCCACGATGTCCAACGATGTCCAACGGTGTCCAACGGTGTCCCACGTTGTCCCACGTTGTCCCACGTTGTCCCACGGTGTCCAACGATGTCCAACGGTTTCCAACGGTGTCCCACGCTGTCCAACGGTGTCCCACGTTGTCCCACGTTGTCCCACGTTGTCCCACGTTGTCCCACGTTGTCCAACGGTGTCCCACGGTGTCCAACGGTGTCCCACGGTGTCCCACGGTGTCCCACGTTGTCCCACGTTGTCCCACGGTGTCCCACGTTGTCCCACGTTGTCCCACGTTGTCCCACGGTGTCCAACGGTGTCCAACGATGTCCAACGGTGTCCAACGGTGTCCCACGATGTCCACCGATGTCCAACGGTGTCCAACGGTGTCCAACGGTGTCCAACGGTGTCCAACGGTGTCCAACGGTGTCCCACGTTGTCCCACGTTGTCCCACGTTGTCCCACGGTGTCCAACGATGTCCAACGGTGTCCCACGTTGTCCCACGTTGTCCCACGTTGTCCCACGTTGTTCCATGGTTTCCCACGTTGTCCCACGTTGTCCCACGTTGTCCCACGGTGTCCAACGATGTCCAACGGTGTCCAACGGTGTCCAACGGTGTCCAACGATGTCCAACGATGTCCAACGATGTCCAACGGTGTCCAACGGTGTCCCACGTTGTCCCACGTTGTCCCACGTTGTCCCACGGTGTCCAACGATGTCCAACGGTGTCCAACGATGTCCAACGATGTCCAACGGTGTCCCACGATGTCCAACGATGTCCAACAATGTCCAACGGTGTCCAACGGTGTCCCACGTTGTCCCACGTTGTCCCACGTTGTCCCACGGTGTCCAACGGTGTCCAACGATGTCCAACGGTGTCCAACGGTGTCCCACGATGTCCACCGATGTCCAACGGTGTCCAACGGTGTCCAACGGTGTCCAACGGTGTCCAACGATGTCCAACGATGTCCAACGATGTCCAACGGTGTCCAACGATGTCCAACGATGTCCAACGGTGTCCCACGATGTCCAACGATGTCCAACGATGTCCAACGGTGTCCAACGGTGTCCCACGTTGTCCCACGTTGTCCCACGTTGTCCCACGGTGTCCAACGATGTCCAACGGTGTCCCACGTTGTCCCACGTTGTCCCACGTTGTCCCACGTTGTTCCATGGTTTCCCACGTTGTCCCACGTTGTCCCACGTTGTCCCACGGTGTCCAACGATGTCCAACGGTGTCCAACGGTGTCCAACGGTGTCCAACGATGTCCAACGATGTCCAACGATGTCCAACGGTGTCCAACGGTGTCCCACGTTGTCCCACGTTGTCCCACGTTGTCCCACGGTGTCCAACGATGTTCAACGGTGTCCAACGATGTCCAACGATGTCCAACGGTGTCCCACGATGTCCAACGATGTCCAACGATGTCCAACGGTGTCCAACGGTGTCCCACGTTGTCCCACGTTGTCCCACGTTGTCCCACGGTGTCCAACGGTGTCCCACGTTGTCCCACGTTGTCCCACGGTGTCCAACGATGTCCAACGGTGTCCAACGGTGTCCCACGGTGTCCCACGTTGTCCCACGTGGTCCCACGTTGTCCAACGGTGTCCCACGATGTCCAACGATGTCCAACGATGTCTAACGGTGTCCAACGGTGTCCCACGTTGTCCCACGTTGTCCCACGTTGTCCCACGGTGTCCAACGATGTCCAACGGTGTCCCACGTTGTCCCACGTTGTCCCACGTTGTCCCACGTTGTCCCACGTTGTCCCACGTTGTCCCACGTTGTCCCACGTTGTCCCACGTTGTCCCACGTTGTCCCACGTTGTCCCACGGTGTCCAACGATGTCCAGCGGTGTCCAACGGTGACCCAAGGTGTCCAACGGTGTCCAACGGTGTCCCACGGTGTCCAACGGTGTCCCACGTTGTCCCACGTTGTCCCACGTTGTCCCACGTTGTCCCACGTTGTCCCACGTTGTCCCACGTTGTCCCACGGTGTCCAACGGTGTCCAACGATGTCCAACGGTGTCCAACGGTGTCCCACGTTGTCCCACGTTGTCCCAAGTTGTCCCACGGTGTCCAACGATGTCCAACGGTGTCCCACGTTGTCCCACGTTGTCCCACGTTGTCCCACGTTGTCGCACGTTGTCCCACGATGTCCCACGTTGTCCCACGTTGTCCCACGTTGTACCACGTTGTCCCACGTTGTCCCACGTTGTCCCACGTTGTCCCACGTTGTCCCACGTTGTCCCACGTTGTCCCACGTTGTCCCACGTTGTCCCACGTTGTCCCACGTTGTCCAACGATGTCCAACGGTGTCCCACGTTGTCCCACGTTGTCCCACGTTGTCCCACGTGGTCCCACGTTGTCCCACGTTGTCCCACGGTGTCCAACGATGTCCAACGGTGTCC
Source organism: Bombus terrestris (assembly GCF_910591885.1). Taxonomy (NCBI): domain Eukaryota; kingdom Metazoa; phylum Arthropoda; class Insecta; order Hymenoptera; family Apidae; genus Bombus; species Bombus terrestris. The sequence continues at coordinate 65,341 of NW_025963653.1, read as the reverse complement.
CACGGTGTCCAACGGTGTCCCACGTTGTCCCACGTTGTCCCACGTTGTCCCACGTTGTCCCACGATGTCCCACGTTGTCCAACGATGTCCAACGGTGTCCCACGTTGTCCCACGTTGTCCCACGATGTCCCACGTTGTCCCACGTTGTCCCACGGTGTCCAACGATGTCCAACGGTGTCCAACGGTGTCCCACAGTGTCCAACGGTGTCCCACGTTGTCCCACGTTGTCCCACGTTGTCCCACGTTGTCCCACGTTGTCCCACGTTGTCCCACGTTGTCCTACGTTGTCCCACGTTGTTCCACGTTGTCCCACGTTGTCCCACGTTGTCCCACGTTGTCCCACGGTGTCCAACGGTGTCCCACGTTGTCCCACGTTGGCCCACGTTGTCCCACGTTGTCCCACGTTGTCCCACGTTGTCCCACGTTGTCCCACGTTGTCCCACGTTGTCCCACGTTGTCCCACGTTGTCCCACGTTGTCCCACGTTGTCCCACGTTGTCCCACGTTGTCCCACGTTGTCCCACGTTGTCCCACGGTGTCCAACGGTGTCCAACGGTGTCCAACGGTGTCCAACGATGTCCAACGGTGTCCAACGGTGTCCCACGGTGTCCCACGTTGGCCCACGTTGTCCCACGTTGGCCCACGTTGTCCCACGTTGTCCCACGTTGTCCCACGTTGTCCCACGTTGTCCCACGTTGTCCCACGTTGTCCCACGTTGTCCCACGTTGTCCCACGTTGTCCCACGTTGTCCCACGTTGTCCCACGGTGTCCCACGTTGTCCCACGTTGTCCCACGTTGTCCCACGTTGTCCCACGTTGTCCCACGTTGTCCCACGGTGTCCAACGGTGTCCAACGGTGTCCAACGGTGTCCAACGATGTCCAACGGTGTCCAACGGTGTCCCACGGTGTCCAACGGTGTCCAACGGTGTCCCACGGTGTCCAACGGTGTCCCACGTTGTCCCACGTTGTCCCACGTTGTCCCACGTTGTCCCACGATGTCCCACGTTGTCCAACGATGTCCAACGGTGTCCCACGTTGTCCCACGTTGTCCTACGTTGTCCCACGTTGTCCCACGTTGTCCCACGTTGTCCCACGTTGTCCCACGTTGTCCCACGGTGTCCCACGGTGTCCCACGTTGTCCCACGTTGTCCCACGGTGTCCAACGATGTCCAACGGTGTCCAACGGTGTCCCACGGTGTCCCACGTTGTCCCACGTGGTCCCACGTTGTCCAACGGTGTCCCACGATGTCCAACGATGTCCAACGATGTCCAACGGTGTCCAACGGTGTCCCACGTTGTCCCACGTTGTCCCACGTTGTCCCACGGTGTCCAACGATGTCCAACGGTGTCCCACGTTGTCCCACGTTGTCCCACGTTGTCCCACGTTGTCCCACGTTGTCCCACGTTGTCCCACGTTGTCCCACGTTGTCCCACGTTGTCCCACGTTGTCCCACGTTGTCCCACGTTGTCCCACGGTGTCCAACGGTGTCCAACGATGTCCAACGGTGTCCAACGGTGTCCCACGTTGTCCCACGTTGTCCCACGTTGTCCCACGGTGTCCAACGATGTCCAACGGTGTCCCACGTTGTCCCACGTTGTCCCACGCTGTCCCACGTTGTCCCACGATGTCCCACGTTGTCCCACGTTGTCCCACGTTGTCCCACGTTGTCCCACGTTGTCCCACGTTGTCTCACGTTGTCCCACGTTGTCCCACGTTGTCCCACGGTGTCCAACGATGTCCAACGGTGTCCCACGTTGTCCAACGGTGTCCCACGTTGTCCCACGTTGTCCCACGTTGTCCCACGTTGTCCCAAGTTGTCCAACGGTGTCCAACGGTGTCCCACGTTGTCCCACGTTGTCCCACGTTGTCCCACGGTGTCCAACGGTGTCCCACGTTGTCCCACGTTGTCCCACGTTGTCCCACGTTGTCCCACGTTGTTCCATGGTTTCCCACGTTGTCCCACGTTGTCCCACGTTGTCCCACGGTGTCCAACGATGTCCAACGGTGTCCAACGGTGTCCAACGGTGTCCAACGGTGTCCAACGATGTCCAACGATGTCCAACGATGTCCAACGGTGTCCAACGATGTCCAACGATGTCCAACGGTGTCCCACGATGTCCAACGATGTCCAACGGTGTCCAACGGTGTCCCACGTTGTCCCACGTTGTCCCACGTTGTCCCACGGTGTCCAACGATGTCCAACGGTTTCCAACGGTGTCCCACGCTGTCCAACGGTGTCCCACGTTGTCCCACGTTGTCCCACGTTGTCCCACGTTGTCCCACGTTGTCCAACGGTGTCCCACGGTGTCCAGCGGTGTCCCACGGTGTCCAACGGTGTCCCACGTTGTCCCACGTTGTCCCACGTTGTCCCACGTTGTCCCACGTTGTCCCACGTTGTCCCACGGTGTCCAACGGTGTCCAACGATGTCCAACGGTGTCCAACGGTGTCCCACGATGTCCACCGATGTCCAACGGTGTCCAACGGTGTCCAACGGTGTCCAACGGTGTCCAACGGTGTCCAACGGTGTCCCACGTTGTCCCACGTTGTCCCACGTTGTCCCACGGTGTCCAACGATGTCCAACGGTGTCCCACGTTGTCCCACGTTGTCCCACGTTGTCCCACGTTGTTCCATGGTTTCCCACGTTGTCCCACGTTGTCCCACGTTGTCCCACGGTGTCCAACGATGTCCAACGGTGTCCAACGGTGTCCAACGGTGTCCAACGATGTCCAACGATGTCCAACGATGTCCAACGGTGTCCAACGGTGTCCCACGTTGTCCCACGTTGTCCCACGTTGTCCCACGGTGTCCAACGATGTCCAACGGTGTCCAACGATGTCCAACGATGTCCAACGGTGTCCCACGATGTCCAACGATGTCCAACAATGTCCAACGGTGTCCAACGGTGTCCCACGTTGTCCCACGTTGTCCCACGTTGTCCCACGGTGTCCAACGGTGTCCAACGATGTCCAACGGTGTCCAACGGTGTCCCACGATGTCCACCGATGTCCAACGGTGTCCAACGGTGTCCAACGGTGTCCAACGGTGTCCAACGATGTCCAACGATGTCCAACGATGTCCAACGGTGTCCAACGATGTCCAACGATGTCCAACGGTGTCCCACGATGTCCAACGATGTCCAACGATGTCCAACGGTGTCCAACGGTGTCCCACGTTGTCCCACGTTGTCCCACGTTGTCCCACGGTGTCCAACGATGTCCAACGGTGTCCCACGTTGTCCCACGTTGTCCCACGTTGTCCCACGTTGTTCCATGGTTTCCCACGTTGTCCCACGTTGTCCCACGTTGTCCCACGGTGTCCAACGATGTCCAACGGTGTCCAACGGTGTCCAACGGTGTCCAACGATGTCCAACGATGTCCAACGATGTCCAACGGTGTCCAACGGTGTCCCACGTTGTCCCACGTTGTCCCACGTTGTCCCACGGTGTCCGACGATGTCCAACGGTGTCCAACGATGTCCAACGATGTCCAACGGTGTCCCACGATGTCCAACGATGTCCAACAATGTCCAACGGTGTCCAACGGTGTCCCACGTTGTCCCACGTTGTCCCACGTTGTCCCACGGTGTCCAACGGTGTCCCACGTTGTCCCACGTTGTCCCACGTTGTCCCACGTTGTCCCACGTTGTCCCACGTTGTCCCACGTTGTCCCACGTTGTCCCACGTTGTCCCACGTTGTCCCACGGTGTCCAACGGTGTCCAACGGTGTCCAACGGTGTCCAACGATGTCCAACGGTGTCCAACGGTGTCCCACGGTGTCCAACGGTGTCCACGTTGTCCCACGTTGTCCCACGTTGTCCCACGTTGTCCCACGTTGTCCCACGTTGTCCCACGGTGTCCAACGGTGTCCAACGATGTCCAACGGTGTCCAACGGTGTCCCACGTTGTCCCACGTTGTCCCACGTTGTCCCACGTTGTCCCACGTTGTCCCACGTTGTCCCACGTTGTCCCACGTTGTCACACGATGTCCCACGTTGTCCCACGTTGTCCCACGTTGTCCCACGTTGTCCCACGTTGTCCCACGTTGTCTCACGTTGTCCCACGTTGTCCCACGTTGTCCCACGGTGTCCAACGATGTCCAACGGTGTCCCACGTTGTCCAACGGTGTCCCACGTTGTCCCACGTTGTCCCACGTTGTCCCACGTTGTCCCAAGTTGTCCAACGGTGTCCAACGGTGTCCCACGTTGTCCCACGTTGTCCCACGTTGTCCCACGGTGTCCAACGATGTCCAACGGTGTCCAACGGTGTCCAACGGTGTCCAACGATGTCCAACGATGTCCAACGATGTCCAACGGTGTCCAACGGTGTCCCACGTTGTCCCACGTTGTCCCACGTTGTCCCACGGTGTCCAACGATGTCCAACGGTGTTCAACGATGTCCAACGATGTCCAACGGTGTCCCACGATGTCCAACGATGTCCAACAATGTCCAACGGTGTCCAACGGTGTCCCACGTTGTCCCACGTTGTCCCACGTTGTCCCACGGTGTCCAACGGTGTCCCACGTTGTCCCACGTTGTCCCACGTTGTCCCACGTTGTCCCACGTTGTCCCACGTTGTCCCACGTTGTCCCACGTTGTCCCACGTTGTCCCACGGTGTCCAACGGTGTCCAACGGTGTCCAACGGTGTCCAACGATGTCCAACGGTGTCCAACGGTGTCCCACGGTGTCCAACGGTGTCCCACGGTGTCCAACGGTGTCCACGTTGTCCCACGTTGTCCCACGTTGTCCCACGTTGTCCCACGTTGTCCCACGGTGTCCAACGGTGTCCAACGATGTCCAACGGTGTCCAACGGTGTCCCACGTTGTCCCACGTTGTCCCACGTTGTCCCACGTTGTCCCACGTTGTTCCATGGTTTCCCACGTTGTCCCACGTTGTCCCACGTTGCCCCACGGTGTCCAACGGTGTCCAACGGTGTCCCACGTTGTCCCACGTTGTCCCACGTTGTCCCACGGTGTCCAACGGTGTCCCACGTTGTCCCACGTTGTCCCACGTTGTCCCACGTTGTCCCACGTTGTCCCACGTTGTCCCACGTTGTCCCACGTTGTCCCACGTTGTCCCACGGTGTCCAACGGTGTCCAACGGTGTCCAACGGTGTCCAACGATGTCCAACGGTGTCCAACGGTGTCCCACGGTGTCCAACGGTGTCCCACGGTGTCCAACGGTGTCCACGTTGTCCCACGTTGTCCCACGTTGTCCCACGTTGTCCCACGTTGTCCCACGGTGTCCAACGGTGTCCAACGATGTCCAACGGTGTCCAACGGTGTCCCACGTTGTCCCACGTTGTCCCACGTTGTCCCACGGTGTCCAACGGTGTCCAACGATGTCCAACGGTGTCCAACGGTGTCCCACGTTGTCCCACGTTGTCCCACGTTGTCCCACGTTGTCCCACGTTGTTCCATGGTTTCCCACGTTGTCCCACGTTGTCCCACGTTGCCCCACGGTGTCCAACGATGTCCAACGGTGTCCAACGGTGTCCCACGGTGTCCAACGGTGTCCCACGTTGTCCCACGTTGTCCCACGTTGTCCCACGTTGTCCCACGTTGTCCAACGGTGTCCAACGGTGTCCAACGGTGTTCCACGTTGTCCCACGTTGTCCCACGTTGTCCCACGGTGTCCAACGATGTCCAACGGTGTCCAACGATGTCCAACGGTGTCCCACGATGTCCAACGATGTCCAACCATGTCCAACGGTGTCCAACGGTGTCCCACGTTGTCCCACGTTGTCCCACGTTGTCCCACGTTGTCCCACGTTGTCCCACGTTGTCCCACGTTGTCCCACGTTGTCCCACGGTGTCCAACGGTGTCCAACGGTGTCCAACGGTGTCCAACGATGTCCAACGGTGTCCAACGGTGTCCCACGGTGTCCAACGGTGTCCCACGGTGTCCAACGGTGTCCACGTTGTCCCACGTTGTCCCACGTTGTCCCACGTTGTCCCACGTTGTCCCACGGTGTCCAACGGTGTCCAACGATGTCCAACGGTGTCCAACGGTGTCCCACGTTGTCCCACGTTGTCCCACGTTGTCCCACGGTGTCCAACGGTGTCCAACGATGTCCAACGGTGTCCAACGGTGTCCCACGTTGTCCCACGTTGTCCCACGTTGTCCCACGTTGTCCCACGTTGTTCCATGGTTTCCCACGTTGTCCCACGTTGTCCCACGTTGCCCCACGGTGTCCAACGATGTCCAACGGTGTCCAACGGTGTCCCACGGTGTCCAACGGTGTCCCACGTTGTCCCACGTTGTCCCACGTTGTCCCACGTTGTCCCACGTTGTCCAACGGTGTCCAACGGTGTCCAACGGTGTTCCACGTTGTCCCACGTTGTCCCACGTTGTCCCACGTTGTCCCACGTTGTCCCACGTTGTCCCACGTTGTCCCACGTTGTCCAACGGTGTCCCACGGTGTCCAACGGTGTCCCACGTTGTCCCACGTTGTCCCACGTTGTCCCACGGTGTCCAACGATGTCCAACGGTGTCCCACGTTGTCCCACGTTGTCCCACGTTGTCCCACGTTGTCCCACGTTGTCCAACGGTGTCCCACGGTGTCCAACGGAGTCCCACGTTGTCCCACGTTGTCCCACGTTGTCCCACGTTGTCCCACGTTGTCCCACGTTGTCCCACGTTGTCCCACAGTGTCCAACGGTGTCCAACGATGTCCAACGGTGTCCAACGGTGTCCCACGATGTCCACCGATGTCCAACGGTGTCCAACGGTGTCCAACGGTGTCCAACGGTGTCCAACGATGTCCAACGATGTCCAACGATGTCCAACGGTGTCCAACGATGTCCAACGGTGTCCCACGTTGTCCAACGGTGTCCCACGTTGTCCCACGTTGTCCCACGTTGTCCCACGTTGTCCCACGATGTCCCACGTTGTCCCACGTTGTCCCACGTTGTCCCACGTTGTCCCACGTTGTCCCACGTTGTCCCACGTTGTCCCACGTTGTCCCACGTTGTCCCACGGTGTTCAACGGTGTCCAACGATGTCCAACGGTGTCCAACGGTGTCCCACGATGTCCACCGATGTCCCACGTTGTCCCACGTTGTCCCACGTTGTCCCACGTTGTCCCACGGTGTCCAACGGTGTCCAACGATGTCCAACGGTGTCCAACGGTGTCCCACGTTGTCCCACGTTGTCCCACGTTGTCCCACGGTGTCCAACGATGTCCAACGGTGTCCCACGTTGTCCCACGTTGTCCCACGTTGTCCCACGTTGTCCCACGTTGTCCCACGATGTCCCACGTTGTCCCACGTTGTCCCACGTTGTCCCACGTTGTCCCACGTTGCCCCACGTTGTCCCACGTTGTCCCACGTTGTCCCACGGTGTCCAACGATGTCCAACGGTGTCCAACGATGTCCAACGGTGTCCCACGATGTCCAACGATGTCCAACCATGTCCAACGGTGTCCAACGGTGTCCCACGTTGTCCCACGTTGTCCCACGTTGTCCCACGGTGTCCAACGATGTCCAACGGTGTCCCACGTTGTCCAACGGTGTCCCACGTTGTCCCACGTTGTCCCACGTTGTCCCACGTTGTCCCACGTTGTCCCACGATGTCCCACGTTGTCCCACGTTGTCCCACGTTGTCCCACGTTGTCCCACGTTGTCCCACGTTGTCCCACGTTGTCCCACGGTGTCCAACGATGTCCAACGGTGTCCAACGGTGTCCCACGGTGTCCAACGGTGTCCCACGTTGTCCACGTTGTCCCACGTTGTCCCACGTTGTCCCACGTTGTCCCACGTTGTCCAACGATGTCCAACGGTGTCCCACGTTGTCCCACGTTGTCCCACGTTGTCCCACGGTGCCCAACGATGTCCAACGGTGTCCAACGATGTCCAACGATGTCCAACGGTGTCCAACGGTGTCCCACGTTGTCCCACGTTGTCCCACTATGTCCAACGATGTCCAACGATGTCCAACGGTGTCCAACGGTGTCCCACGTTGTCCCACGTTGTCCCACGTTGTCCCACGGTGTCCAACGGTGTCCAACGATGTCCAACGGTGTCCAACGGTGTCCCACGTTGTCCCACGTTGTCCCACGTTGTCCCACGTTGTCCCACGTTGTTCCATGGTTTCCCACGTTGTCCCACGTTGTCCCACGTTGTCCCACGGTGTCCAACGATGTCCAACGATGTCCAACGATGTCCAACGGTGTCCAACGGTGTCCCACGTTGTCCCACGTTGTCCCACGTTGTCCCACGGTGCCCAACGATGTCCAACGGTGTCCAACGATGTCCAACGATGTCCAACGGTGTCCAACGGTGTCCAACGGTGTCCAACGATGTCCAACGGTGTCCAACGATGTCCAACGGTGTCCAACGGTGTCCCACGTTGTCCCACGTTGTCCCACGATGTCCCACGTTGTCCAACGATGTCCAACGGTGTCCCACGTTGTCCCACGTTGTCCTACGTTGTCCCACGTTGTCCCACGTTGTCCCACGTTGTCCCACGTTGTCCCACGTTGTCCCACGATGTCCCACGTTGTCCAACGATGTCCAACGGTGTCCCACGTTGTCCCACGTTGTCCTACGTTGTCCCACGTTGTCCCACGTTGTCCCACGTTGTCCCACGTTGTCCCACGGTGTCCAACGGTGTCCAACGATGTCCAACGGTGTCCCACGTTGTCCCACGTTGTCCCACGTTGTCCCACGTTGTTCCATGGTTTCCCACGTTGTCCCACGTTGTCCCACGTTGTCCCACGGTGTGCAACGATGTCCAACGGTGTCCAACGGTGTCCCACGGTGTCCAACGGTGTCCCACGTTGTCCCACGTTGTCCCACGTTGTCCCACGTTGTCCCACGTTGTCCAACGGTGTCCCACGGTGTCCAACGGTGTCCCACGTTGTCCCACGTTGTCCCACGTTGTCCCACGTTGTCCAACGGTGTCCCACGGTGTCCAACGGTGTCCCACGTTGTCCCACGTTGTCCCACGTTGTCCCACGTTGTCCCACGTTGTCCCACGTTGTCCCACGTTGTCCCACGGTGTCCAACGGTGTCCAACGATGTCCAACGGTATCCAACGGTGTCCCACGATGTCCACCGATGTCCAACGGTGTCCAACGGTGTCCAACGGTGTCCAACGATGTCCAACGATGTCCAACGATGTCCAACGATGTCCAACGGTGTCCAACGATGTCCAACGATGTCCAACGGTGTCCCGCGTTGTCCCACGTTGTCCCACGTTGTCCCACGGTGTCCAACGATGTCCAACGGTGTCCCACGTTGTCCCACGTTGCCCCACGTTGTCCCACGTTGTCCCACGTTGTCCCACGATGTCCCACGTTGTCCCACGTTGTCCCACGTTGTCCCACGTTGTCCCACGTTGTCCCACGTTGTCCCACGTTGTCCCACGTTGTCCCACGTTGTCCCACGTTGTCCCACGTTGTCCCACGTTGTCCCACGGTGTCCAACGATGTCCAACGGTGTCCAACGATGTCCAACGGTGTCCCACGATGTCCAACTGTATCCCACGTTGTCCCACGTTGTCCCACGTTGTCCCACGTTGTCCCACGTTGTCCCACGATGTCCCACGTTGTCCCACGTTGTCCCACGTTGTCCCACGTTGTCCCACGTTGTCCCACGTTGTCCCACGTTGTCCCACGTTGTCCCACGGTGTCCAACGATGTCCAACGGTGTCCAACGGTGTCCCACGGTGTCCAACGGTGTCCCACGTTGTCCCACGTTGTCCCACGTTGTCCCACGTTGTCCCACGTTGTCCCACGTTGTCCAACGATGTCCAACGGTGTCCCACGTTGTCCCACGTTGTCCCACGTTGTCCCACGTTGTCCCACGTTGTTCCATGGTTTCCCACGTTGTCCCACGTTGTCCCACGTTGTCCCACGGTGTCCAACGATGTCCAACGGTGTCCAACGGTGTCCAACGATGTCCAACGATGTCCAACGATGTCCAACGGTGTCCAACGATGTCCAACGATGTCCAACGGTGTCCCACGATGTCCAACGATGTCCAACGATGTCCAACGGTGTCCAACGATGTCCAACGGTGTCCAACGATGTCCAACGATGTCCAACGGTGTCCAACGGTGTCCCACGATGTCCACCGATGTCCAACGGTGTCCAACGGTGTCCAACGGTGTCCAACGGTGTCCAACGATGTCCAACGATGTCCAACGATGTCCAACGGTGTCCAACGATGTCCAACGGTGTCCCACGTTGTCCAACGGTGTCCCACGTTGTCCCACGTTGTCCCACGTTGTCCCACGTTGTCCCACGTTGTCCCACGTTGTCCCACGTTGTCCCACGTTGTCCCACGTTGTCCCACGTTGTCCCACGTTGTCCCACGTTGTCCCACGTTGTCCCACGGTGTCCAACGGTGTCCAACGATGTCCAACGGTGTCCAACGGTGTCCCACGATGTCCACCGATGTCCCACGTTGTCCCACGTTGTCCCACGTTGTCCCACGTTGTCCCACGGTGTCCAACGGTGTCCAACGATGTCCAACGGTGTCCAACGGTGTCCCGCGTTGTTCCACGTTGTCCCACGTTGTCCCACGGTGTCCAACGATGTCCAACGGTGTCCCACGTTGTCCCACGTTGTCCCACGTTGTCCCACGTTGTCCCACGTTGTCCCACGATGTCCCACGTTGTCCCACGTTGTCCCACGTTGTCCCACGTTGTCCCACGTTGCCCCACGTTGTCCCACGTTGTCCCACGTTGTCCCACGGTGTCCAACGATGTCCAACGGTGTCCAACGATGTCCAACGGTGTCCCACGATGTCCAACGATGTCCAACGATGTCCAACGGTGTCCAACGGTGTCCCACGTTGTCCCACGTTGTCCCACGTTGTCCCACGGTGTCCAACGATGTCCAACGGTGTCCCACGTTGTCCAACGGTGTCCCACGTTGTCCCACGTTGTCCCACGTTGTCCCACGTTGTCCCACGTTGTCCCACGATGTCCCACGTTGTCCCACGTTGTCCCACGTTGTCCCACGTTGTCCCACGTTGTCCCACGTTGTCCCACGTTGTCCCACGGTGTCCAACGATGTCCAACGGTGTCCAACGGTGTCCCACGGTGTCCAACGGTGTCCCACGTTGTCCACGTTGTCCCACGTTGTCCCACGTTGTCCCACGTTGTCCCACGTTGTCCAACGATGTCCAACGGTGTCCCACGTTGTCCCACGTTGTCCCACGTTGTCCCACGTTGTTCCATGATTTCCCACGTTGTCCCACGTTGTCCCACGTTGTCCCACGGTGTCCAACGATGACCAACGGTGTCCAACGGTGTCCAACGGTGTCCAACGATGTCCAACGATGTCCAACGATGTCCAGCGGTGTCCAACGATGTCCAACGATGTCCAACGGTGTCCCACGATGTCCAACGATGTCCAACGATGTCCAACGGTGTCCAACGATGTCCAACGATGTCCAACGGTGTCCCACGATGTCCAACGATGTCCAACGATGTCCAACGGTGTCCAACGATGTCCAACGGTGTCCAACGATGTCCAACGATGTCCAACGGTGTCCAACGGTGTCCCACGATGTCCACCGATGTCCAACGGTGTCCAACGGTGTCCAACGGTGTCCAACGGTGTCCAACGATGTCCAACGATGTCCAACGATGTCCAACGGTGTCCAACGATGTCCAACGGTGTCCCACGTTGTCCAACGGTGTCCCACGTTGTCCCACGTTGTCCCACGTTGTCCCACGTTGTCCCACGATGTCCCACGTTGTCCCACGTTGTCCCACGTTGTCCCACGTTGTCCCACGTTGTCCCACGTTGTCCCACGTTGTCCCACGTTGTCCCACGGTGTCCAACGGTGTCCAACGATGTCCAACGGTGTCCAACGGTGTCCCACGATGTCCACCGATGTCCCACGTTGTCCCACGTTGTCCCACGTTGTCCCACGTTGTCCCACGGTGTCCAACGGTGTCCAACGATGTCCAACGGTGTCCAACGGTGTCCCGCGTTGTTCCACGTTGTCCCACGTTGTCCCACGGTGTCCAACGATGTCCAACGGTGTCCCACGTTGTCCCACGTTGTCCCACGTTGTCCCACGTTGTCCCACGTTGTCCCACGATGTCCCACGTTGTCCCACGTTGTCCCACGTTGTCCCACGTTGTCCCACGTTGCCCCACGTTGTCCCACGTTGTCCCACGTTGTCCCACGGTGTCCAACGATGTCCAACGGTGTCCAACGATGTCCAACGGTGTCCCACGATGTCCAACGATGTCCAACCATGTCCAACGGTGTCCAACGGTGTCCCACGTTGTCCCACGTTGTCCCACGTTGTCCCACGGTGTCCAACGATGTCCAACGGTGTCCCACGTTGTCCAACGGTGTCCCACGTTGTCCCACGTTGTCCCACGTTGTCCCACGTTGTCCCACGTTGTCCCACGATGTCCCACGTTGTCCCACGTTGTCCCACGTTGTCCCACGTTGTCCCACGTTGTCCCACGTTGTCCCACGTTGTCCCACGGTGTCCAACGATGTCCAACGGTGTCCAACGGTGTCCCACGGTGTCCAACGGTGTCCCACGTTGTCCACGTTGTCCCACGTTGTCCCACGTTGTCCCACGTTGTCCCACGTTGTCCAACGATGTCCAACGGTGTCCCACGTTGTCCCACGTTGTCCCACGTTGTCCCACGTTGTTCCATGATTTCCCACGTTGTCCCACGTTGTCCCACGTTGTCCCACGGTGTCCAACGATGACCAACGGTGTCCAACGGTGTCCAACGGTGTCCAACGATGTCCAACGATGTCCAACGATGTCCAGCGGTGTCCAACGATGTCCAACGATGTCCAACGGTGTCCCACGATGTCCAACGATGTCCAACGATGTCCAACGGTGTCCAACGATGTCCAACGGTGTCCAACGATGTCCAACGGTGTCCAACGGTGTCCAACGATGTCCAACGATGTCCAACGATGTCCAACGATGTCCAACGGTGTCCAACGATGTCCAACGATGTCCAACGGTGTCCCACGTTGTCCCACGTTGTCCCACGTTGTCCCACGTTGTCCCACGGTGTCCAACGATGTCCAACGATGTCCAACGATGTCCAACGGTGTCCAACGATGTCCAACGGTGTCCCACGTTGTCCAACGATGTCCAACGGTGTCCCACGTTGTCCCACGTTGTCCTACGTTGTCCCACGTTGTCCCACGTTGTCCCACGTTGTCCCACGTTGTCCCACGGTGTCCAACGGTGTCCAACGATGTCCAACGGTGTCCCACGTTGTCCCACGTTGTCCCACGTTGTCCCACGTTGTCCCACGTTGTTCCATGGTTTCCCACGTTGTCCCACGTTGTCCCACGTTGTCCCACGTTGTCCCACGGTGTCCAACGGTGTCCAACGGTGTCCAACGATGTCCAACGATGTCCAACGATGTCCAGCGGTGTCCAACGATGTCCAACGATGTCCAACGGTGTCCCACGATGTCCAACGATGTCCAACGATGTCCAACGGTGTCCAACGATGTCCAACGGTGTCCAACGATGTCCAACGGTGTCCAACGGTGTCCAACGATGTCCAACGATGTCCAACGATGTCCAACGATGTCCAACGGTGTCCAACGATGTCCAACGATGTCCAACGGTGTCCCACGTTGTCCCACGTTGTCCCACGTTGTCCCACGTTGTCCCACGGTGTCCAACGATGTCCAACGATGTCCAACGATGTCCAACGGTGTCCAACGATGTCCAACGGTGTCCCACGTTGTCCAACGATGTCCAACGGTGTCCCACGTTGTCCCACGTTGTCCTACGTTGTCCCACGTTGTCCCACGTTGTCCCACGTTGTCCCACGTTGTCCCACGGTGTCCAACGGTGTCCAACGATGTCCAACGGTGTCCCACGTTGTCCCACGTTGTCCCACGTTGTCCCACGTTGTCCCACGTTGTTCCATGGTTTCCCACGTTGTCCCACGTTGTCCCACGTTGTCCCACGGTGTGCAACGATGTCCAACGGTGTCCAACGGTGTCCCACGGTGTCCAACGGTGTCCCACGTTGTCCCACGTTGTCCCACGTTGTCCCACGTTGTCCCACGTTGTCCAACGGTGTCCCACGGTGTCCAACGGTGTCCCACGTTGTCCCACGTTGTCCCACGTTGTCCCACGTTGTCCCACGTTGTCCCACGTTGTCCCACGTTGTCCCACGGTGTCCAACGGTGTCCAACGATGTCCAACGGTATCCAACGGTGTCCCACGATGTCCACCGATGTCCAACGGTGTCCAACGGTGTCCAACGGTGTCCAACGATGTCCAACGATGTCCAACGATGTCCAACGATGTCCAACGGTGTCCAACGATGTCCAACGATGTCCCACGGTGTCCCGCGTTGTCCCACGTTGTCCCACGTTGTCCCACGTTGTCCCACGGTGTCCAACGATGTCCAACGGTGTCCCACGTTGTCCCACGTTGTCCCACGTTGTCCCACGTTGTCCCACGTTGTCCCACGATGTCCCACGTTGTCCCACGTTGTCCCACGTTGTCCCACGTTGTCCCACGTTGTCCCACGTTGTCCCACGTTGTCCCACGTTGTCCCACGGTGTCCAACGGTGTCCAACGATGTCCAACGGTGTCCAACGGTGTCCCACGATGTCCACCGATGTCCAACGGTGTCCAACGGTGTCCAACGGTGTCCAACGATGTCCAACGATGTCCAACGATGTCCAACGGTGTCCAACGATGTCCAACGATGTCCAACGGTGTCCCACGTTGTCCCACGTTGTCCCACGTTGTCCCACGTTGTCCCACGGTGTCCAACGATGTCCAACGGTGTCCCACGTTGTCCCACGTTGTCCCACGTTGTCCCACGTTGTCCCACGTTGTCCCACGATGTCCCACGTTGTCCCACGTTGTCCCACGTTGTCCCACGTTGTCCCACGTTGTCCCACGTTGTCCCACGTTGTCCCACGTTGTCCCACGTTGTCCCACGTTGTCCCACGGTGTCCAACGATGTCCAACGGTGTCCAACGATGTCCAACGGTGTCCCACGATGTCCAACTGTATCCCACGTTGTCCCACGTTGTCCCACGTTGTCCCACGTTGTCCCACGTTGTCCCACGATGTCCCACGTTGTCCCACGTTGTCCCACGTTGTCCCACGTTGTCCCACGTTGTCCCACGTTGTCCCACGTTGTCCCACGTTGTCCCACGGTGTCCAACGATGTCCAACGGTGTCCAACGGTGTCCCACGGTGTCCAACGGTGTCCCACGTTGTCCCACGTTGTCCCACGTTGTCCCACGTTGTCCCACGTTGTCCAACTGTGTCCAACGATGTCCAACGATGTCCAACGATGTCCAACGGTGTCCAACGATGTCCAACGATGTCCAACTGTGTCCCACGATGTCCAACGATGTCCAACGATGTCCAACGGTGTCCAACGATGTCCAACGGTGTCCAACGATGTCCAACGGTGTCCAACGGTGTCCAACGATGTCCAACGATGTCCAACGATGTCCAACGATGTCCAACGGTGTCCAACGATGTCCAACGATGTCCAACGGTGTCCCACGTTGTCCCACGTTGTCCCACGTTGTCCCACGTTGTCCCACGGTGTCCAACGATGTCCAACGGTGTCCAACGATGTCCAACGGTGTCCCACGATGTCCAACGATGTCCAACGATGTCCAACGGTGTCCAACGGTGTCCCACGTTGTCCCACGTTGTCCCACGTTGTCCCACGGTGTCCAACGATGTCCAACGGTGTCCAACGACGTCCAACGATGTCCAACGGTGTCCCACGATGTCCAACGATGTCCAACAATGTCCAACGGTGTCCCACGTTGTCCTACGTTGTCCCACGTTGTCCCACGTTGTCCCACGTTGTCCCACGTTGTCCCACGGTGTCCAACGGTGTCCAACGATGTCCAATGGTGTCCCACGTTGTCCCACGTTGTCCCACGTTGTCCCACGTTGTCCCTCGTTGTTCCATGGTTTCCCACGTTGTCCCACGTTGTCCCACGTTGTCCCACGGTGTGCAACGATGTCCAACGGTGTCCCACGGTGTCCAACGGTGTCCAACGGTGTCCCACGGTGTCCAACGGTGTCCCACGTTGTCCCACGTTGTCCCACGTTGTCCCACGTTGTCCCACGATGTCCCACGTTGTCCAACGATGTCCAACGGTGTCCCACGTTGTCCCACGTTGTCCTACGTTGTCCCACGTTGTCCCACGTTGTCCCACGTTGTCCCACGTTGTCCCACGGTGTCTAACGGTGTCCAACGATGTCCAACGGTGTCCAACGGTGTCCCACGTTGTCCCACGTTGTCCCACGGTGTCCCACGATGTCCAACGATGTCCAACAATGTCCAACGGTGTTCAACGGTGTCCCACGTTGTCCCACGTTGTCCCACGTTGTCCCACGGTGTCCAACGATGCCCAACGGTGTCCCACGTTGTCCCACGTTGTCCCACGTTGTCCCACGTTGTCCCACGTTGTCCCACGTTGTCCCACGTTGTCCCACGTTGTCCCACGTTGTCCCACGTTGTCCCACGTTGTCCCACGTTGTCCCACGTTGTTCCACGGTGTCCAACGATGCCCAACGGTGTCCCACGTTGTCCCACGTTGTCCCACGTTGTCCCACGTTGTCCCACGTTGTCCCACGTTGTCCCACGTTGTCCCACGTTGTCCAACGGTGTCCCACGGTGTCCAACGGTGTCCCACGTTGTCCCACGTTGTCCCACGGTGTCCAACGATGTCCAACGGTGTCCCACGTTGTCCCACGTTGTCCCACGTTGTCCCACGTTGTCCCACGTTGTTCCATGGTTTCCCACGTTGTCCCACGTTGTCCCACGTTGTCCCACGGTGTCCAACGATGTCCAACGGTGTCCAACGGTGTCCCACGGTGTCCAACGGTGTCCCACGTTGTCCCACGTTGTCCCACGTTGTCCCACGTTGTCCCACGTTGTCCAACGGTGTCCCACGGTGTCCAACGGTGTCCCACGTTGTCCCACGTTGTCCCACGTTGTCCCACGTTGTCCCACGTTGTCCCACGTTGTCCCACGTTGTCCCACGGTGTCCAACGGTGTCCAACGATGTCCAACGGTGTCCCACGATGTCCAACGATGTCCAACGATGTCCAACGGTGTCCAACGGTGTCCCACGGTGTCCAACGGTGTCCCACGTTGTCCCACGTTGTCCCACGTTGTCCCACGTTGTCCCACGTTGTCCCACGTTGTCCAACGATGTCCAACGGTGTCCCACGTTGTCCCACGTTGTCCCACGTTGTCCCACGTTGTCGCACGTTGTCCCACGGTGTCCAACGATGTCCAACGGTGTCCAACGATGTCCAACGGTGTCCCACGATGTCCAACGATGTCCAACGATGTCCAACGGTGTCCAACGGTGTCCCACGTTGTCCCACGTTGTCCCACGTTGTCCCACGGTGTCCAACGATGTCCAACGGTGTCCCACGTTGTCCAACGGTGTCCCACGTTGTCCCACGTTGTCCCACGTTGTCCCACGTTGTCCCACGTTGTCCCACGATGTCCCACGTTGTCCCACGTTGTCCCACGTTGTCCCACGTTGTCCCACCTTGTCCCACGTTGTCCCACGTTGTCCCACGTTGTCCCACGGTGTCCAACGATGTCCAACGGTGTCCAACGGTGTCCCACGGTGTCCAACGGTGTCCCACGTTGTCCCACGTTGTCCCACGTTGTCCCACGTTGTCCCACGTTGTCCCACGTTGTCCAACGATGTCCAACGGTGTCCCACGTTGTCCCACGTTGTCCCACGTTGTCCCACGTTGTCCCACGTTGTTCCATGGTTTCCCACGTTGTCCCACGTTGTCCCACGTTGTCCCACGGTGTCCAACGATGTCCAACGGTGTCCAACGATGTCCAACGATGTCCAACGATGTCCAACGGTGTCCAACGATGTCCAACGATGTCCAACGGTGTCCAACGATGTCCAACGATGTCCAACGATGTCCAACGGTGTCCAACGATGTCCAACGGTGTCCAACGATGTCCAACGGTGTCCAACGGTGTCCAACGATGTCCAACGATGTCCAACGATGTCCAACGATGTCCAACGGTGTCCGACGATGTCCAACGATGTCCAACGGTGTCCCACGTTGTCCCACGTTGTCCCACGTTGTCCCACGTTGTCCCACGGTGTCCAACGATGTCCAACGGTGTCCAACGATGTCCAACGGTGTCCCACGATGTCCAACGATGTCCAACGATGTCCAACGGTGTCCAACGGTGTCCCACGTTGTCCCACGTTGTCCCACGTTGTCCCACGGTGTCCAACGATGTCCAACGGTGTCCAACGATGTCCAACGATGTCCAACGGTGTCCCACGATGTCCAACGATGTCCAACAATGTCCAACGGTGTTCAACGGTGTCCCACGTTGTCCCACGTTGTCCCACGTTGTCCCACGGTGTCCAACGATGCCCAACGGTGTCCCACGTTGTCCCACGTTGTCCCACGTTGTCCCACGTTGTCCCACGTTGTCCCACGTTGTCCCACGTTGTCCCACGTTGTCCCACGTTGTCCCACGTTGTCCCACGTTGTCCCACGTTGTCCCACGTTGTTCCACGGTGTCCAACGATGCCCAACGGTGTCCCACGTTGTCCCACGTTGTCCCACGTTGTCCCACGTTGTCCCACGTTGTCCCACGTTGTCCCACGTTGTCCCACGTTGTCCCACGTGGTCCCACGTTGTCCCACGTTGTCCCACGTTGTCCCACGTTGTCCCACGTTGTCCCACGTTGTCCCACGTTGTCCCACGTTGTCCCACGTTGTCCCACGTTGTCCCACGTTGTCCCACGGTGTCCAACGGTGTCCAACGGTGTCCAACGGTGTCCAACGATGTCCAACGGTGTCCAACGGTGTCCCACGGTGTCCAACGGTGTCCAACGGTGTCCCACGGTGTCCAACGGTGTCCCACGTTGTCCCACGTTGTCCCACGTTGTCCCACGTTGTCCCACGTTGTCCCACGTTGTCCCACGTTGTCCCACGTTGTCCCACGTTGTCCCACGTTGTCCCACGGTGTCCAACGATGTCCAACGGTGTCCAACGGTGTCCCACGGTGTCCAACGGTGTCCCACGTTGTCCCACGTTGTCCCACGTCGTCCCACGTTGTCCCACGTTGTCCAACGTTGTCCAACGATGTCCAACGGTGTCCCACGTTGTCCCACGTTGTCCCACGTTGTCCCACGTTGTCCCACGTTGTTCCATGGTTTCCCACGTTGTCCCACGTTGTCCCACGTTGTCCCACGGTGTCCAACGGTGTCCAACGATGTCCAACGGTGTCCAACGGTGTCCCACGATGTCCACCGATGTCCAACGGTGTCCAACGGTGTCCAACGGTGTCCAACGGTGTCCAACGATGTCCAACGATGTCCAACGATGTCCCACGTTGTCCCACGTTGTCCCACGTTGTCCCACGATGTCCCACGTTGTCCCACGTTGTCCCACGTTGTCCCACGTTGTCCCACGTTGTCCCACGTTGTCCCACGTTGTCCCACGTTGTCCCACGTTGTCCCACGGTGTCCAACGATGTCCAACGGTGTCCAACGATGTCCAACGGTGTCCCACGATGTCCAACGATGTCCAACGATGTCCAACGGTGTCCAACGGTGTCCCACGTTGTCCCACGTTGTCCCACGTTGTCCCACGGTGTCCAACGATGTCCAACGGTGTCCCACGTTGTCCAACGGTGTCCCACGTTGTCCCACGGTGTCCAACGATGTCCAACGGTGTCCAACGGTGTCCCACGGTGTCCAACGGTGTCCCACGTTGTCCCACGATGTCCCACGTTGTTCCATGGTTTCCCACGTTGTCCCACGGTGTCCAACGATGTCCAACGGTGTCCCACGTTGTCCAACGGTGTCCCACGTTGTCCCACGGTGTCCAACGGTGTCCAACGGTGTCCAACGATGTCCAACGGTGTCCCACGATGTCCAACGATGTCCAACGATGTCCAACGGTGTCCAACGGTGTCCCACGTTGTCCCACGTTGTCCCACGTTGTCCCACGGTGTCCAACGATGTCCAACGGTGTCCCACGTTGTCCCACGTTGTCCCACGTTGTCCCACGGTGTCCAACGATGTCCAACGGTGTCCAACGGTGTCCCACGGTGTCCAACGGTGTCCCACGTTGTCCCACGTTGTCCCACGTTGTCCCACGTTGTCCCACGTTGTCCCACGTTGTCCAACGATGTCCAACGGTGTCCCACGTTGTCCCACGTTGTCCCACGTTGTCCCACGATGTCCCACGTTGTTCCATGGTTTCCCACGTTGTCCCACGTTGTCCCACGTTGTCCCACGGTGTCCAACGATGTCCAACGGTGTCCAACGATGTCCAACGTTGTCCCACGTTGTCCCACGTTGTCCCACGGGGTCCAACGATGTCCAACGGTGTCCAACGGTGTCCAACGATGTCCAACGATGTCCAACGATGTCCAACGATGTCCAACGGTGTCCAACGATGTCCAACGATGTCCAACGGTGTCCCACGTTGTCCCACGTTGTCCCACGTTGTCCCACGTTGTCCCACGGTGTCCAACGATGTCCAACGGTGTCCAACGATGTCCAACGGTGTCCCACGATGTCCAACGATGTCCAACGATGTCCAACGGTGTCCAACGGTGTCCCACGTTGTCCCACGTTGTCCCACGTTGTCCCACGGTGTCCAACGATGTCCAACGGTGTCCAACGATGTCCAACGATGTCCAACGGTGTCCCACGATGTCCAACGATGTCCAACAATGTCCAACGGTGTCCAACGGTGTCCCACGATGTCCCACGTTGTCCCACGTTGTCCCACGGTGTCCAACGATGCCCAACGGTGTCCCACGTTGTCCCACGTTGTCCCACGTTGTCCCACGTTGTCCCACGTTGTCCCACGTTGTCCCACGTTGTCCCACGTTGTCCCACGTTGTCCCACGTTGTCCCACGTTGTCCCACGTTGTCCCACGTTGTCCCACGTTGTCCCACGTTGTCCCACGTTGTCCCACGTTGTCCCACGTTGTCCCACGTTGTCCCACGTTGTCCCACGTTGTCCCACGTTGTTCCATGGTTTCCCACGTTGTCCCACGTTGTCCCACGTTGTCCCACGGTGTGCAACGATGTCCAACGGTGTCCCACGTGGTCCGACGTTGTCCCACGTTGTCCCACGTTGTCCCACGTTGTCCCACGTTGTCCCACGTTGTCCCACGTTGTCCCACGTTGTCCCACGTTTTTCCACGTTGTCCCACGTTGTCCCACGGTGTCCAACGGTGTCCAACGGTGTCCAACGGTGTCCAACGATGTCCAACGGTGTCCAACGGTGTCCCACGGTGTCCAACGGTGTCCAACGGTGTCCCACGGTGTCCAACGGTGTCCCACGTTGTCCCACGTTGTCCCACGTTGTCCCACGTTGTCCCACGATGTCCCAAGTTGTCCAACGATGTCCAACGGTGTCCCACGTTGTCCCACGTTGTCCTACGTTGTCCCACGTTGTCCCACGTTGTCCCACGTTGTCCCACGTTGTCCCACGGTGTCCAACGGTGTCCAACGATGTCCAACGGTGTCCAACGGTGTCCCACGTTGTCCCACGTTGTCCCACGGTGTCCCACGATGTCCAACGGTGTCCCACGTTGTCCCACGTTGTCCCACGTTGTCCCACGTTGTCCCACGTTGTTCCATGGTTTCCCACGTTGTCCCACGTTGTCCCACGTTGTCCCACGGTGTGCAACGATGTCCAACGGCGTCCAACGGTGTCCCACGGTGTCCAACGGTGTCCCACGTTGTCCCACGTTGTCCCACGTTGTCCCACGTTGTCCCACGTTGTCCAACGGTGTCCCACGGTGTCCAACGGTGTCCCACGTTGTCCCACGTTGTCCCACGTTGTCCCACGTTGTCCCACGTTGTCCCACGTTGTCCCACGTTGTCCCACGTTGTCCCACGTTGTCCCACGTTGTCCAACGGTGTCCCACGGTGTCCAACGGTGTCCCACGTTGTCCCACGTTGTCCCACGTTGTCCCACGGTGTCCAACGATGTCCAACGGTGTCCAACGGTGTCCCACGTTGTCCCACGTTGTCCCACGTTGTCCCACGTTGTCCCACGTTGTCCCACGTTGTCCCACGTTGTCCCACGTTGTCCAACGGTGTCCCACGGTGTCCAACGGTGTCCCACGTTGTCCCACGTTGTCCCACGTTGTCCCACGGTGTCCAACGATGTCCAACGGTGTCCCACGTTGTCCCACGTTGTCCCACGTTGTCCCACGTTGTCCCACGTTGTTCCATGGTTTCCCACGTTGTCCCACGTTGTCCCACGGTGTCCAACGATGTCCAACGGTGTCCAACGGTGTCCCACGGTGTCCAACGGTGTCCCACGTTGTCCCACGTTGTCCCACGTTGTCCCACGTTGTCCCACGTTGTCCAACGGTGTCCCACGGTGTCCAACGGTGTCCCACGTTGTCCCACGTTGTCCCACGTTGTCCCACGTTGTCCCACGTTGTCCCACGTTGTCCCACGTTGTCCCACGTTGTCCCACGGTGTCCAACGATGTCCAACGGTGTCCAACGATGTCCAACGGTGTCCCACGATGTCCAACGATGTCCAACGATGTCCAACGGTGTCCAACGGTGTCCCACGTTGTCCCACGTTGTCCCACGTTGTCCCACGGTGTCCAACGATGTCCAACGGTGTCCCACGTTGTCCAACGGTGTCCCACGTTGTCCCACGTTGTCCCACGTTGTCCCACGTTGTCCCACGTTGTCCCACGATGTCCCACGGTGTCCCACGTTGTCCCACGTTGTCCCACGTTGTCCCACGTTGTCCCACGTTGTCCCACGTTGTCCCACGTTGTCCCACGTTGTCCCACGTTGTCCCACGGTGTCCAACGATGTCCAACGGTGTCCAACGGTGTCCCACGGTGTCCAACGGTGTCCCACGTTGTCCCACGTTGTCCCACGTTGTCCCACGTTGTCCCACGTTGTCCCACGTTGTCCAACGATGTCCAACGGTGTCCCACGTTGTCCCACGTTGTCCCACGCTGTCCCACGTTGTCCCACGTTGTTCCATGGTTTCCCACGTTGTCCCACGTTGTCCCACGTTGTCCCACGGTGTCCAACGATGTCCAACGGTGTCCAACGGTGTCCAACGATGTCCAACGATGTCCAACGATGTCCAACGGTGTCCAACGATGACCAACGATGTCCAACGGTGTCCCACGATGTCCAACGATGTCCAACGATGTCCAACGGTGTCCAACGATGTCCAACGGTGTCCAACGATGTCCAACGGTGTCCAACGGTGTCCAACGGTGTCCAACGATGTCCAACGATGTCCAACGATGTCCAACGATGTCCAACGGTGTCCGACGATGTCCAACGATGTCCAACGGTGTCCCACGTTGTCCCACGTTGTCCCACGTTGTCCCACGTTGTCCCGCGGTGTCCAACGATGTCCAACGGTGTCCAACGATGTCCAACGGTGTCCAACGATGTCCAACGGTGTCCCACGTAGTCCAACGATGTCCAACGATGTCCAACGGTGTCCAACGGTGTCCCACGTTGTCCCACGTTGTCCCACGTTGTCCCACGGTGTCCAACGATGTCCAACGGTGTCCAACGATGTCCAACCATGTCCAACGGTGTCCCACGATGTCCAACGATGTCCAACAATGTCCAACGGTGTTCAACGGTGTCCCACGTTGTCCCACGTTGTCCCACGTTGTCCCACGGTGTCCAACGATGCCCAACGGTGTCCCACGTTGTCCCACGTTGTCCCACGTTGTCCCACGTTGTCCCACGTTGTCCCACGTTGTCCCACGTTGTCCCACGTTGTCCCACGTTGTCCCACGTTGTCCCACGTTGTCCCACGTTGTCCCACGTTGTCCCACGGTGTCCAACGGTGTTCAACGGTGTCCCACGTTGTCCCACGTTGTCCCACGGTGTCCAACGATGCCCAACGGTGTCCCACGTTGTCCCACGTTGTCCCACGTTGTCCCACGTTGTCCCACGTTGTCCCACGTTGTCCCACGTTGTCCCACGTTGTCCCACGGTGTCCACCGGTGTCCAACGGTGTCCAACGGTGTCCAACGATGCCCAACGGTGTCCAACGGTGTCCCACGGTGTCCAACGGTGTCCAACGGTGTCCCACGGTGTCCAACGGTGTCCCACGTTGTCCCACGTTGTCCCACGTTGTCCCACGTTGTCCCACGATGTCCCACGTTGTCCAACGATGTCCAACGGTGTCCCACGTTGTCCCACGTTGTCCTACGTTGTCCCACGTTGTCCCACGTTGTCCCACGTAGTCCCACGTTGTCCCACGGTGTCCAACGGTGTCCAACGATGTCCAACGGTGTCCAACGGTGTCCCACGTTGTCCCACGTTGTCCCACGGTGTCCAACGATGTCCAACGGTGTCCCACGTTGTCCCACGTTGTCCCACGTTGTCCCACGTTGTCCCACGTTGTCCCACGTTGTCCCACGTTGTTCCATGGTTTCCCACGTTGTCCCACGTTGTCCCACGTTGTCCCACGGTGTGCAACGATGTCCAACGGTGTCCAACGGTGTCCCACGGTGTCCAACGGTGTCCCACGTTGTCCCACGTTGTCCCACGTTGTCCCACGTTGTCCCACGTTGTCCAACGGTGTCCCACGGTGTCCAACGGTGTCCCACGTTGTCCCACGTTGTCCCACGTTGTCGCACGTTGTCCAACGGTGTCCCACGGTGTCCAACGGTGTCCCACGTTGTCCCACGTTGTCCCACGTTGTCCCACGTTGTCCCACGTTGTCCCACGATGTCCCACGTTGTCCAACGATGTCCAACGGTGTCCCACGTTGTCCCACGTTGTCCTACGTTGTCCCACGTTGTCCCACGTTGTCCCACGTAGTCCCACGTTGTCCCACGGTGTCCAACGGTGTCCAACGATGTCCAACGGTGTCCAACGGTGTCCCACGTTGTCCCACGTTGTCCCACGTTGTCCCACGTTGTCCCACGATGTCCCACGTTGTCCAACGATGTCCAACGGTGTCCCACGTTGTCCCACGTTGTCCTACGTTGTCCCACGTTGTCCCACGTTGTCCCACGTAGTCCCACGTTGTCCCACGGTGTCCAACGGTGTCCAACGATGTCCAACGGTGTCCAACGGTGTCCCACGTTGTCCCACGTTGTCCCACGGTGTCCAACGATGTCCAACGGTGTCCCACGTTGTCCCACGTTGTCCCACGTTGTCCCACGTTGTCCCACGTTGTTCCATGGTTTCCCACGTTGTCCCACGTTGTCCCACGTTGTCCCACGGTGTGCAACGATGTCCAACGGTGTCCAACGGTGTCCCACGGTGTCCAACGGTGTCCCACGTTGTCCCACGTTGTCCCACGTTGTCCCACGTTGTCCCACGTTGTCCAACGGTGTCCCACGGTGTCCAACGGTGTCCCACGTTGTCCCACGTTGTCCCACGTTGTCCCACGTTGTCCAACGGTGTCCCACGGTGTCCAACGGTGTCCCACGTTGTCCCACGTTGTCCCACGTTGTCCCACGGTGTCCAACGATGTCCAACGGTGTCCCACGTTGTCCAACGGTGTCCCACGTTGTCCCACGTTGTCCCACGTTGTCCCACGTTGTCCCACGTTGTCCCACGATGTCCCACGTTGTCCCACGTTGTCCCACGTTGTCCCACGTTGTCCCACGTTGTCCCACGTTGTCCCACGTTGTCCCACGTTGTCCAACGATGTCCAACGGTGTCCCACGTTGTCCCACGTTGTCCCACGTTGTCCCACGTTGTCCCACGTTGTTCCATGGTTTCCCACGTTGTCCCACGTTGTCCCACGTTGTCCCACGGTGTCCAACGATGTCCAACGGTGTCCAACGGTGTCCAACGATGTCCAACGATGTCCAACGATGTCCAACGGTGTCCAACGATGTCCAACGATGTCCAACGGTGTCCCACGATGTCCAACGATGTCCAACGATGTCCAACGGTGTCCAACGATGTCCAACGGTGTCCAACGATGTCCAACGGTGTCCAACGGTGTCCAACGGTGTCCAACGATGTCCAACGATGTCCAACGATGTCCAACGATGTCCAACGGTGTCCGACGATGTCCAACGATGTCCAACGGTGTCCCACGTTGTCCCACGTTGTCCCACGTTGTCCCACGTTGTCCCACGGTGTCCAACGATGTCCAACGGTGTCCAACGATGTCCAACGGTGTCCCACGATGTCCAACGATGTCCAACGATGTCCAACGGTGTCCAACGGTGTCCCACGTTGTCCCACGTTGTCCCACGTTGTCCCACGGTGTCCAACGATGTCCAACGGTGTCCAACGATGTCCAACGATGTCCAACGGTGTCCCACGATGTCCAACGATGTCCAACGGTGTCCCACGTTGTCCCACGTTGTCCCACGTTGTCCCACGTTGTCCCACGTTGTCCCACGGTGTCCAACGATGTCCAACGGTGTCCAACGGTGTCCAACGATGTCCAACGATGTCCAACGGTGTCCCACGATGTCCAACGATGTCCAACGATGTCCAACGGTGTCCAACGATGTCCAACGGTGTCCAACGATGTCCAACGGTGTCCAACGGTGTCCAACGGTGTCCAACGATGTCCAACGATGTCCAACGATGTCCAACGATGTCCAACGGTGTCCGACGATGTCCAACGATGTCCAACGGTGTCCCACGTTGTCCCACGTTGTCCCACGTTGTCCCACGTTGTCCCACGGTGTCCAACGATGTCCAACGGTGTCCAACGATGTCCAACGGTGTCCCACGATGTCCAACGATGTCCAACGATGTCCAACGGTGTCCAACGGTGTCCCACGTTGTCCCACGTTGTCCCACGTTGTCCCACGGTGTCCAACGATGTCCAACGGTGTCCAACGATGTCCAACGATGTCCAACGGTGTCCCACGATGTCCAACGATGTCCAACAATGTCCAACGGTGTTCAACGGTGTCCCACGTTGTCCCACGTTGTCCCACGTTGTCCCACGGTGTCCAACGATGCCCAACGGTGTCCCACGTTGTCCCACGTTGTCCCACGTTGTCCCACGTTGTCCCACGTTGTCCCACGTTGTCCCACGTTGTCCCACGTTGTCCCACGTTGTCCCACGTTGTCCCACGTTGTCCCACGTTGTCCCACGTTGTCCCACGGTGTCCAACGATGCCCAACGGTGTCCCACGTTGTCCCACGTTGTCCCACGTTGTCCCACGTTGTCCCACGTTGTCCCACGTTGTCCCACGTTGTCCCACGTTGTCCCACGTGGTCCCACGTTGTCCCACGTTGTCCCACGTTGTCCCACGTTGTCCCACGTTGTCCCACGTTGTCCCACGTTGTCCCACGTTGTCCCACGTTGTCCCACGTTGTCCCACGTTGTCCCACGTTGTCCCATGGTGTCCACCGGTGTCCAACGGTGTCCAACGGTGTCCAACGATGTCCAACGGTGTCCAACGGTGTCCCACGGTGTCCAACGGTGTCCAACGGTGTCCCACGGTGTCCAACGGTGTCCCACGTTGTCCCACGTTGTCCCACGTTGTCCCACGTTGTCCCACGATGTCCCACGTTGTCCAACGATGTCCAACGGTGTCCCACGTTGTCCCACGTTGTCCTACGTTGTCCCACGTTGTCCCACGTTGTCCCACGTTGTCCCACGTTGTCCCACGGTGTCCAACGGTGTCCAACGATGTCCAACGGTGTCCAACGGTGTCCCACGTTGTCCCACGTTGTCCCACGGTGTCCAACGATGTCCAACGGTGTCCCACGTTGTCCCACGTTGTCCCACGTTGTCCCACGTTGTCCCACGTTGTTCCATGGTTTCCCACGTTGTCCCACGTTGTCCCACGTTGTCCCACGGTGTGCAACGATGTCCAACGGTGTCCAACGGTGTCCCACGGTGTCCAACGGTGTCCCACGTTGTCCCACGTTGTCCCACGTTGTCCCACGTTGTCCCACGTTGTCCCACGTTGTCCCACGTTCTCCCACGTTGTTCCATGGTTTCCCACGTTGTCCCACGTTGTCCCACGTTGTCCCACGGTGTCCAACGGTGTCCCACGTTGTCCCACGTTGTCCCACGTTGTCCCACGTTGTCCCACGTTGTCCCACGTTGTCCAACGATGTCCAACGGTGTCCCACGTTGTCCCACGTTGTCCCACGTTGTCCCACGTTGTCCCACGTTGTTCCATGGTTTCCCACGTTGTCCCACGTTGTCCCACGTTGTCCCACGGTGTCCCACGTTGTCCCACGTTGTCCCACGTTGTTCCATGGTTTCCCACGTTGTCCCACGTTGTCCCACGTTGTCCCACGGTGTCCAACGATGTCCAACGATGTCCAACGATGTCCAACGGTGTCCCACGATGTCCAACGATGTCCAACGATGTCCAACGGTGTCCAACGGTGTCCCACGTTGTCCCACGTTGTCCCACGTTGTCCCACGGTGTCCAACGATGTCCAACGGTGTCCCACGTTGTCCAACGGTGTCCCACGTTGTCCCACGTTGTCCCACGTTGTCCCACGATGTCCCACGTTGTCCCACGTTGTCCCACGTTGTCCCACGTTGTCCCACGTTGTCCCACGTTGTCGCACGTTGTCCCACGTTGTCGCACGTTGTCCCACGTTGTCCCACGTTGTCCCACGTTGTCCCACGTTGTCCCACGTTGTCCCACGTTGTCCCACGTTGTCCCACGTTGTCCCACGGTGTCCAACGGTGTCCAACGGTGTCCAACGGTGTCCAACGTTGTCCAACGATGTCCAACGGTGTCCAACGGTGTCCCACGTTGTCCCACGTTGTCCCACGGTGTCCAACGATGTCCAACGGTGTCCCACGTTGTCCCACGTTGTCCCACGTTGTCCCACGTTGTCCCACGTTGTCCAACGGTGTCCCACGGTGTCCAACGGTGTCCCACGTTGTCCCACGTTGTCCCACGTTGTCCCACGTTGTCCCACGTTGTCCCACGTTGTCATACGTTGTCCCACGGTGTCCAACGGTGTCCAACGATGTCCAACGGTGTCCAACGGTGTCCCACGATGTCCACCGATGTCCAAACTTGTCCAACGGTGTCCAACGGTGTCCAACGGTGTCCAACGATGTCCAACGATGTCCAACGATGTCCAACGGTGTCCAACGATGTCCAACGATGTCCAACGGTGTCCCACGTTGTCCCACGGTGTCCAACGATGTCCAACGGTGTCCAACGATGCCCAACGGTGTCCCACGTTGTCCCACGTTGTTCCACGTTGTCCCACGTTGTCCCACGTTGTCCCACGTTGTCCCACGGTGTCCAACGATGTCCAGCGGTGTCCAACGGTGTCCCACGTTGTCCAACGAAGTCCAACGATGTCCAACGATGTCCAACGGTGTCCAACGATGTCCAACGATGTCCAACGGTGTCCCACGTTGTCCCACGGTGTCCAACGATGTCCAACGGTGTCCAACGATGCCCAACGGTGTCCCACGTTGTCCCACGTTGTTCCACGTTGTCCCACGTTGTCCCACGTTGTCCCACGTTGTCCCACGTTGTCCCACGTTGTCCCACGTTGTCCCACGTTGTCGCACGTTGTCCCACGTTGTCGCACGTTGTCCCACGTTGTCCCACGTTGTCCCACGTTGTCCCACGTTGACCCACGTTGTCCCACGTTGTCCCACGGTGTCCAACCGTGTCCAACGATGTCCAACGGTGTCCAACGGTGTCCCACGATGTCCACCGATGTCCAACGGTGTCCAACGGTGTCCAACGGTGTCCAACGGTGTCCAACGATGTCCAACGATGTCCAACGATGTCCAACGATGTCCAACGGTGTCCAACGGTGTCCCACGTTGTCCCACGTTGTCCCACGTTGTCCCACGGTGTCCAACGGTGTCCAACGGTGTCCAACGGTGTCCCACGTTGTCCAACAGTGTCCCACGTTGTCCCACGTTGTCCCACGTTGTCCCACGATGTCCCACGTTGTCCCACGTTGTCCCACGTTGTCCCACGTTGTCCCACGTTGTCCCACGTTGTCCCACGTTGTCCCACGTTGTCCCACGTTGTCCCACGTTGTCCCACGTTGTCCCACGTTGTCCCACGTTGTCCCACGTTGTCCCACGTTGTCCCACGGTGTCCAACGGTGTCCAACGGTATCCAACGGTGTCCAACGATGTCCAACGATGTCCAACGGTGTCCAACGGTGTCCCACGTTGTCCCACGTTGTCCCACGGTGTCCAACGATGTCCAACGGTGTCCCACGTTGTCCCACGTTGTCCCACGTTGTCCCACGGTGTCCAACGGTGTCCAACGATGTCCAACGGTGTCCAACGGTGTCCCACGATGTCCACCGATGTCCAACGGTGTCCAACGGTGTCCAACGGTGTCCAACGGTGTCCAACGATGTCCAACGATGTCCAACGGTGTCCAACGATGTCCAACGATGTCCAACGGTGTCCCACGTTGTCCCACGGTGTCCAACGATGTCCAACGGTGTCCAACGATGCCCAACGGTGTCCCACGTTGTCCCACGTTGTCCCACGTTGTCCCACGTTGTCCAACGATGTCCAACGATGTCCAACGGTGTCCGACGATGTCCAACGATGTCCAACGGTGTCCCACGTTGTCCCACGTTGTCCCACGTTGTCCCACGTTGTCCCACGGTGTCCAACGATGTCCAACGGTGTCCAACGATGTCCAACGGTGTCCCACGATGTCCAACGATGTCCAACGATGTCCAACGGTGTCCAACGGTGTCCCACGTTGTCCCACGTTGTCCCACGTTGTCCCACGGTGTCCAACGATGTCCAACGGTGTCCAACGATGTCCAACGATGTCCAACGGTGTCCCACGATGTCCAACGATGTCCAACAATGTCCAACGGTGTTCAACGGTGTCCTACGTTGTCCCACGTTGTCCCACGTTGTCCAACGATGTCCAACGATGTCCAACGGTGTCCAACGGTGTCCCACGTTGTCCCACGTTGTCCCACGGTGTCCAACGATGTCCAACGGTGTCCCACGTTGTCCCACGTTGTCCCACGTTGTCCCACGTTGTCCCACGTTGTTCCATGGTTTCCCACGTTGTCCCACGTTGTCCCACGTTGTCCCACGGTGTCCAACGATGTCCAACGGTGTCCAACGATGTCCAACGATGTCCAACGGTGTCCCACGATGTCCAACGATGTCCAACAATGTCCAACGGTGTTCAACGGTGTCCCACGTTGTCCCACGTTGTCCCACGTTGTCCCACGGTGTCCAACAATGTCCAACGGTGTTCAACGGTGTCCTACGTTGTCCCACGTTGTCCCACGTTGTCCAACGATGTCCAACGATGTCCAACGGTGTCCAACGGTGTCCCACGTTGTCCCACGTTGTCCCACGGTGTCCAACGATGTCCAACGGTGTCCCACGTTGTCCCACGTTGTCCCACGTTGTCCCTCGTTGTCCCACGTTGTTCCATGGTTTCCCACGTTGTCCCACGTTGTCCCACGTTGTCCCACGGTGTCCAACGATGTCCAACGGTGTCCAACGATGTCCAACGATGTCCAACGGTGTCCCACGATGTCCAACGATGTCCAACAATGTCCAACAATGTCCAACGGTGTTCAACGGTGTCCCACGTTGTCCCACGTTGTCCCACGTTGTCCCACGGTGTCCACCGGTGTCCAACGGTGTCCAACGGTGTCCAACGATGTCCAACGGTGTCCAACGGTGTCCCACGGTGTCCAACGGTGTCCAACGGTGTCCCACGGTGTCCAACGGTGTCCCACGTTGTCCCACGTTGTCCCACGTTGTCCCACGTTGTCCCACGATGTCCAACGATGTCCAACGGTGTCCCACGTTGTCCCACGTTGTCCTACGTTGTCCCACGTTGTCCCACGTTGTCCCACGTTGTCCCACGTTGTCCCACGGTGTCCAACGGTGTCCAACGATGTCCAAC
This sequence comes from Bombus terrestris, assembly GCF_910591885.1. NCBI lineage: Eukaryota > Metazoa > Arthropoda > Insecta > Hymenoptera > Apidae > Bombus > Bombus terrestris. Next base: position 33,515 of record NW_025963653.1, on the reverse strand, counting down.
GGTGTCCAACGGTGTCCCACGTTGTCCCACGTTGTCCCACGGTGTCCAACGATGTCCAACGGTGTCCCACGTTGTCCCACGTTGTCCCACGTTGTCCCACGTTGTCCCACGTTGTTCCATGGTTTCCCACGTTGTCCCACGTTGTCCCACGTTGTCCCACGGTGTGCAACGATGTCCAACGGTGTCCAACGGTGTCCCACGGTGTCCAACGGTGTCCCACGTTGTCCCACGTTGTCCCACGTTGTCCCACGTTGTCCCACGTTGTCCCACGTTGTCCCACGTTGTTCCATGGTTTCCCACGTTGTCCCACGTTGTCCCACGTTGTCCCACGGTGTCCAACGGTGTCCCACGTTGTCCCACGTTGTCCCACGTTGTCCCACGTTGTCCCACGTTGTCCCACGTTGTCCAACGATGTCCAACGGTGTCCCACGTTGTCCCACGTTGTCCCACGTTGTCCCACGTTGTCCCACGTTGTTCCATGGTTTCCCACGTTGTCCCACGTTGTCCCACGTTGTCCCACGGTGTCCCACGTTGTCCCACGTTGTCCCACGTTGTTCCATGGTTTCCCACGTTGTCCCACGTTGTCCCACGTTGTCCCACGGTGTCCAACGATGTCCAACGATGTCCAACGATGTCCAACGGTGTCCCACGATGTCCAACGATGTCCAACGATGTCCAACGGTGTCCAACGGTGTCCCACGTTGTCCCACGTTGTCCCACGTTGCCCCACGGTGTCCAACGATGTCCAACGGTGTCCCACGTTGTCCAACGGTGTCCCACGTTGTCCCACGTTGTCCCACGTTGTCCCACGATGTCCCACGTTGTCCCACGTTGTCCCACGTTGTCCCACGTTGTCCCACGTTGTCGCACGTTGTCCCACGTTGTCGCACGTTGTCCCACGTTGTCCCACGTTGTCCCACGTTGTCCCACGTTGTCCCACGTTGTCCCACGTTGTCCCACGTTGTCCCACGTTGTCCCACGGTGTCCAACGGTGTCCAACGGTGTCCAACGGTGTCCAACGATGTCCAACGATGTCCAACGGTGTCCAACGGTGTCCCACGTTGTCCCACGTTGTCCCACGGTGTCCAACGATGTCCAACGGTGTCCCACGTTGTCCCACGTTGTCCCACGTTGTCCCACGTTGTCCCACGTTGTTCCATGGTTTCCCACGTTGTCCCACGTTGTCCCACGTTGTCCCACGGTGTCCAACGATGTCCAACGGTGTCCAACGGTGTCCCACGGTGTCCAACGGTGTCCCACGTTGTCCCACGTTGTCCCACGTTGTCCCACGTTGTCCCACGTTGTCCAACGGTGTCCCACGGTGTCCAACGGTGTCCCACGTTGTCCCACGTTGTCCCACGTTGTCCCACGTTCTCCCACGTTGTCCCACGTTGTCATACGTTGTCCCACGGTGTCCAACGGTGTCCAACGATGTCCAACGGTGTCCAACGGTGTCCCACGATGTCCACCGATGTCCCACGATGTCCAACGATGTCCAACAATGTCCAACGGTGTTCAACGGTGTCCTACGTTGTCCCACGTTGTCCCACGTTGTCCAACGATGTCCAACGATGTCCAACGGTGTCCAACGGTGTCCCACGTTGTCCCACGTTGTCCCACGGTGTCCAACGATGTCCAACGGTGTCCCACGTTGTCCCACGTTGTCCCACGTTGTTCCATGGTTTCCCACGTTGTCCCACGTTGTCCCACGTTGTCCCACGGTGTCCAACGATGTCCAACGGTGTCCAACGGTGTCCCACGGTGTCCAACGGTGTCCCACGTTGTCCCACGTTGTCCCACGTTGTCCCACGTTGTCCCACGTTGTCCAACGGTGTCCCACGGTGTCCAACGGTGTCCCACGTTGTCCCACGTTGTCCCACGTTGTCCCACGTTGTCCCACGTTGTCCCACGTTGTCCCACGTTGTCCCACGGTGTCCAACGGTGTCCAACGATGTCCAACGGTGTCCAACGGTGTCCCACGATGTCCACCGATGTCCAACGGTGTCCAACGGTGTCCAACGGTGTCCAACGGTGTCCAACGATGTCCAACGATGTCCAACGGTGTCCAACGATGTCCAACGATGTCCAACGGTGTCCCACGTTGTCCCACGGTGTCCAACGATGTCCAACGGTGTCCAACGATGCCCAACGGTGTCCCACGTTGTCCCACGTTGTCCCACGTTGTCCCACGTTGTCCAACGATGTCCAACGATGTCCAACGGTGTCCGAAGATGTCCAACGATGTCCAACGGTGTCCCACGTTGTCCCACGTTGTCCCACGTTGTCCCACGTTGTCCCACGGTGTCCAACGATGTCCAACGGTGTCCAACGATGTCCAACGGTGTCCCACGATGTCCAACGATGTCCAACGATGTCCAACGGTGTCCAACGGTGTCCCACGTTGTCCCACGTTGTCCCACGTTGTCCCACGGTGTCCAACGATGTCCAACGGTGTCCAACGATGTCCAACGATGTCCAACGGTGTCCCACGATGTCCAACGATGTCCAACAATGTCCAACGGTGTTCAACGGTGTCCCACGTTGTCCCACGTTGTCCCACGTTGTCCAACGATGTCCAACGATGTCCAACGGTGTCCAACGGTGTCCCACGTTGTCCCACGTTGTCCCACGGTGTCCAACGATGTCCAACGGTGTCCCACGTTGTCCCACGTTGTCCCACGTTGTCCCACGTTGTCCCACGTTGTTCCATGGTTTCCCACGTTGTCCCACGTTGTCCCACGTTGTCCCACGGTGTCCAACGATGTCCAACGGTGTCCAACGGTGTCCCACGGCGTCCAACGGTGTCCCACGTTGTCCCACGTTGTCCCACGTTCTCCCACGTTGTCCCACGTTGTCCAACGGTGTCCCACGGTGTCCAACGGTGTCCCACGTTGTCCCACGGTGTCCAACGGTGTCCAACGATGTCCAACGGTGTCCAACGGTGTCCCACGATGTCCACCGATGTCCAACGGTGTCCAACGGTGTCCAACGGTGTCCAACGGTGTCCAACGGTGTCCAACGATGTCCAACGATGTCCAACGATGTCCAACGGTGTCCAACGATGTCCAACGATGTCCAACGGTGTCCCACGTTGTCCCACGGTGTCCAACGATGTCCAACGGTGTCCAACGATGCCCAACGGTGTCCCACGTTGTCCCACGTTGTCCCACGTTGTCCCACGTTGTCCCACGTTGTCCCACGGTGTCCAACGATGTCCAGCGGTGTCCAACGGTGTCCCACGTTGTCCCACGTTGTCCCACGTTGTCCCACGTTGTCCCACGTTGTCCCACGTTGTCCCACGTTGTCCCACGGTGTCCAACGATGTCCAACGGTGTCCAACGGTGTCCCACGTTGACCAACGGTGTCCCACGTTGTCCCACGTTGTCCCACGTTGTCCCACGTTGTCCCACGTTGTCCAACGGTGTCCAACGGTGTCCCACGTTGTCCCACGTTGTCCCACGTTGTCCGACGTTGTCCCACGATGTCCCACGTTGTCCAACGATGTCCAACGGTGTCCCACGTTGTCCCACGTTGTCCTACGTTGTCCCACGTTGTCCCACGTTGTCCCACGTTGTCCCACGTTGTCCCACGTTGTCCCACGGTGTCCAACGGTGTCCAACGATGTCCAACGGTGTCCAACGGTGTCCCACGTTGTCCGACGTTGTCCCACGTTGTCCCACGTTGTCCCACGGTGTCCAACGATGTCCAACGGTGTCCCACGTTGTCCCACGTTGTCCCACGTTGTCCCACGTTGTCCCACGTTGTCCCACGTTGTCCCACGTTGTCCCACGTTGTCCCACGTTGTCCCACGTTGTCCCACGTTGTCCCACGTTGTCCCACGGTGTCCAACGGTGTCCAACGATGTCCAACGGTGTCCAACGGTGTCCCACGATGTCCACCGATGTCCAACGGTGTCCAACGGTGTCCAACGGTGTCCAACGGTGTCCAACGATGCCCAACGGTGTCCCACGTTGTCCCACGTTGTCCCACGTTGTCCCACGTTGTCCCACGTTGTCCCACGTTGTCCCACGGTGTCCAACGATGTCCAGCGGTGTCCAACGGTGTCCCACGTTGTCCCACGTTGTCCCACGTTGTCCCACGTTGTCCCACGTTGTCCCACGTTGTCCCACGTTGTCCCACGTTGTCCCACGTTGTCCCACGTTGTCCCACGTTGTCCCACGGTGTCCAACGGTGTCCAACGATGTCCAACGGTGTCCAACGGTGTCCCACGTTGTCCCACGTTGTCCCACGTTGTCCCACGGTGTCCAACGATGTCCAACGGTGTCCCACGTTGTCCCACGTTGTCCAACGATGTCCAACGGTGTCCAACGATGCCCAACGGTGTCCCACGTTGTCCCACGTTGTCCCACGTTGTCCCACGTTGTCCAACGATGTCCAACGATGTCCAACGGTGTCCGAAGATGTCCAACGATGTCCAACGGTGTCCCACGTTGTCCCACGTTGTCCCACGTTGTCCCACGTTGTCCCACGGTGTCCAACGATGTCCAACGGTGTCCAACGATGTCCAACGGTGTCCCACGATGTCCAACGATGTCCAACGATGTCCAACGGTGTCCAACGGTGTCCCACGTTGTCCCACGTTGTCCCACGTTGTCCCACGGTGTCCAACGATGTCCAACGGTGTCCAACGATGTCCAACGATGTCCAACGGTGTCCCACGATGTCCAACGATGTCCAACGATGTCCAACGGTGTTCAACGGTGTCCCACGTTGTCCCACGTTGTCCCACGTTGTCCAACGATGTCCAACGATGTCCAACGGTGTCCAACGGTGTCCCACGTTGTCCCACGTTGTCCCACGGTGTCCAACGATGTCCAACGGTGTCCCACGTTGTCCCACGTTGTCCCACGTTGTCCCACGTTGTCCCACGTTGTTCCATGGTTTCCCACGTTGTCCCACGTTGTCCCACGTTGTCCCACGGTGTCCAACGATGTCCAACGGTGTCCAACGGTGTCCCACGGCGTCCAACGGTGTCCCACGTTGTCCCACGTTGTCCCACGTTCTCCCACGTTGTCCCACGTTGTCCAACGGTGTCCCACGGTGTCCAACGGTGTCCCACGTTGTCCCACGGTGTCCAACGGTGTCCAACGATGTCCAACGGTGTCCAACGGTGTCCCACGATGTCCACCGATGTCCAACGGTGTCCAACGGTGTCCAACGGTGTCCAACGGTGTCCAACGGTGTCCAACGATGTCCAACGATGTCCAACGATGTCCAACGGTGTCCAACGATGTCCAACGATGTCCAACGGTGTCCCACGTTGTCCCACGGTGTCCAACGATGTCCAACGGTGTCCAACGATGCCCAACGGTGTCCCACGTTGTCCCACGTTGTCCCACGTTGTCCCACGTTGTCCCACGTTGTCCCACGGTGTCCCACGTTGTCCCACGTTGTCCAACGGTGTCCAACGGTGTCCCACGTTGTCCCACGTTGTCCCACGTTGTCCGACGTTGTCCCACGATGTCCCACGTTGTCCAACGATGTCCAACGGTGTCCCACGTTGTCCCACGTTGTCCCACGTTGTCCCACGTTGTCCCACGTTGTCCCACGTTGTCCCACGTTGTCCCACGTTGTCCCACGGTGTCCAACGGTGTCCAACGATGTCCAACGGTGTCCAACGGTGTCCCACGTTGTCCGACGTTGTCCCACGTTGTCCCACGTTGTCCCACGGTGTCCAACGATGTCCAACGGTGTCCCACGTTGTCCCACGTTGTCCCACGTTGTCCCACGTTGTCCCACGTTGTCCCACGTTGTCCCACGTTGTCCCACGTTGTCCCACGTTGTCCCACGTTGTCCCACGTTGTCCCACGTTGTCCCACGGTGTCCAACGGTGTCCAACGATGTCCAACGGTGTCCAACGGTGTCCCACGATGTCCACCGATGTCCAACGGTGTCCAACGGTGTCCAACGGTGTCCAACGGTGTCCAACGATGCCCAACGGTGTCCCACGTTGTCCCACGTTGTCCCACGTTGTCCCACGTTGTCCCACGTTGTCCCACGTTGTCCCACGGTGTCCAACGATGTCCAGCGGTGTCCAACGGTGTCCCACGTTGTCCCACGTTGTCCCACGTTGTCCCACGTTGTCCCACGTTGTCCCACGTTGTCCCACGGTGTCCAACGGTGTCCAACGATGTCCAACGATGTCCAACGGTGTCCAACGATGTCCAACGATGTCCAACGGTGTCCCACGTTGTCCCACGGTGTCCAACGATGTCCAACGGTGTCCAACGATGCCCAACGGTGTCCCACGTTGTCCCACGTTGTCCCACGTTGTCCCACGTTGTCCAACGATGTCCAACGATGTCCAACGGTGTCCGAAGATGTCCAACGATGTCCAACGGTGTCCCACGTTGTCCCACGTTGTCCCACGTTGTCCCACGTTGTCCCACGGTGTCCAACGATGTCCAACGGTGTCCAACGATGTCCAACGGTGTCCCACGATGTCCAACGATGTCCAACGATGTCCAACGGTGTCCAACGGTGTCCCACGTTGTCCCACGTTGTCCCACGTTGTCCCACGGTGTCCAACGATGTCCAACGGTGTCCAACGATGTCCAACGATGTCCAACGGTGTCCCACGATGTCCAACGATGTCCAACAATGTCCAACGGTGTTCAACGGTGTCCCACGTTGTCCCACGTTGTCCCACGTTGTCCAACGATGTCCAACGATGTCCAACGGTGTCCAACGGTGTCCCACGTTGTCCCACGTTGTCCCACGGTGTCCAACGATGTCCAACGGTGTCCCACGTTGTCCCACGTTGTCCCACGTTGTCCCACGTTGTCCCACGTTGTTCCATGGTTTCCCACGTTGTCCCACGTTGTCCCACGTTGTCCCACGGTGTCCAACGATGTCCAACGGTGTCCAACGGTGTCCCACGGCGTCCAACGGTGTCCCACGTTGTCCCACGTTGTCCCACGTTCTCCCACGTTGTCCCACGTTGTCCAACGGTGTCCCACGGTGTCCCACGGTGTCCCACGTTGTCCCACGGTGTCCAACGGTGTCCAACGATGTCCAACGGTGTCCAACGGTGTTCCACGATGTCCACCGATGTCCAACGGTGTCCAACGGTGTCCAACGGTGTCCAACGGTGTCCAACGGTGTCCAACGATGTCCAACGATGTCCAACGATGTCCAACGGTGTCCAACGATGTCCAACGATGTCCAACGGTGTCCCACGTTGTCCCACGGTGTCCAACGATGTCCAACGGTGTCCAACGATGCCCAACGGTGTCCCACGTTGTCCCACGTTGTCCCACGTTGTCCCACGTTGTCCCACGTTGTCCCACGGTGTCCAACGATGTCCAGCGGTGTCCAACGGTGTCCCACGTTGTCCCACGTTGTCCCACGTTGTCCCACGTTGTCCCACGTTGTCCCACGTTGTCCCACGTTGTCCCACGTTGTCCCACGGTGTCCAACGGTGTCCAACGATGTCCAACGGTGTCCAACGGTGTCCCACGTTGTCCGACGTTGTCCCACGTTGTCCCACGTTGTCCCACGGTGTCCAACGATGTCCAACGGTGTCCCACGTTGTCCCACGTTGTCCCACGTTGTCCCACGTTGTCCCACGTTGTCCCACGTTGTCCCACGTTGTCCCACGTTGTCCCACGTTGTCCCACGTTGTCCCACGTTGTCCCACGTTGTCCCACGGTGTCCAACGGTGTCCAACGATGTCCAACGGTGTCCAACGGTGTCCCACGATGTCCACCGATGTCCAACGGTGTCCAACGGTGTCCAACGGTGTCCAACGGTGTCCAACGATGCCCAACGGTGTCCCACGTTGTCCCACGTTGTCCCACGTTGTCCCACGTTGTCCCACGTTGTCCCACGTTGTCCCACGGTGTCCAACGATGTCCCGCGGTGTCCAACGGTGTCCCACGTTGTCCCACGTTGTCCCACGTTGTCCCACGTTGTCCCACGTTGTCCCACGTTGTCCCACGTTGTCCCACGTTGTCCCACGTTGTCCCACGTTGTCCCACGGTGTCCAACGGTGTCCAACGATGTCCAACGGTGTCCAACGGTGTCCCACGTTGTCCCACGTTGTCCCACGTTGTCCCACGGTGTCCAACGATGTCCAACGGTGTCCCACGTTGTCCCACGTTGTCCAACGGTGTCCAACGGTGTCCCACGTTGTCCCACGTTGTCCTACGTTGTCCCACGTTGTCCCACGTTGTCCCACGTTGTCCCACGTTGTCCCACGTTGTCCCACGGTGTCCAACGATGTCCAACGATGTCCAACGGTGTCCAACGGTGTCCCACGGTGTCCAACGGTGTCCCACGTTGTCCCTCGTTGTCCCACGTTGTCCCACGTTGTCCCACGTTGTCCCACGTTGTCCCACGTTGTCCCACGTTGTCCCACGGTGTCCAACGGTGTCCAACGATGTCCAACGGTGTCCAACGATGTCCAACGATGTCCAACGGTGCCCAACGATGTCCAACGATGTCCAACGGTGTCCCACGATGTCCAACGATGTCCAACGATGTCCAACGGTGTCCAACGGTGTCCCACGTTGTCCCACGTTGTCCCACGTTGTCCCACGGTGTCCAACGATGTCCAACGGTGTCCCACGTTGTCCAACGGTGTCCCACGTTGTCCCACGTTGTCCCACGTTGTCCCACGTTGTCCCACGTTGTCCCACGTTGTCCCACGTTGTCCCACGTTGTCCCACGTTGTCCCACGGTGTCCAACGGTGTCCAACGATGTCCAACGGTGTCCAACGGTGTCCCACGTTGTCCCACGCTGTCCCACGTTGTCCCACGTTGTCCCACGTTGTCCCACGGTGTCCAACGATGTCCAACGGTGTCCCACGTTGTCCCACGTTGTCCAACGGTGTCCAACGGTGTCCCACGTTGTCCCACGTTGTCCCACGTTGTCCCACGTTGTCCCACGTTGTCCCACGTTGTCCCACGGTGTCCAACGATGTCCAGCGGTGTCCAACGGTGTCCCACGTTGTCCCACGTTGTCCCACGTTGTCCCACGTTGTCCCACGTTGTCCCACGTTGTCCCACGTTGTCCCACGTTGTCCCACGTTGTCCCACGTTGTCCCACGTTGTCCCACGTTGTCCCACGGTGTCCAACGATGTCCAACGGTGTCCCACGTTGTCCCACGTTGTCCAACGGTGTCCAACGGTGTCCCACGTTGTCCCACGTTGTCCCACGTTGTCCCACGTTGTCCCACGATGTCCCACGTTGTCCAACGATGTCCAACGGTGTCCCACGTTGTCCCACGTTGTCCTACGTTGTCCCACGTTGTCCCACGTTGTCCCACGTTGTCCCACGTTGTCCCACGTTGTCCCACGGTGTCCAACGATGTCCAACGGTGTCCAACGGTGTCCCACGTTGTCCCACGTTGTCCCACGTTGTCCCACGGTGTCCAACGATGTCCAACGGTGTCCCACGTTGTCCAACGGTGTCCCACGTTGTCCCACGTTGTCCCACGTTGTCCCACGTTGTCCCACGATGTCCCACGTTGTCCCACGTTGTCCCACGTTGTCCCACGTTGTCCCACGTTGTCCCACGTTGTCCCACGTTGTCCCACGTTGTCCCACGGTGTCCAACGGTGTCCAACGATGTCCAACGGTGTCCAACGGTGTCCCACGTTGTCCCACGTTGTCCCACGTTGTCCCACGGTGTCCAACGATGTCCAACGGTGTCCCACGTTGTCCCACGTTGTCCAACGGTGTCCAACGGTGTCCCACGTTGTCCCACGTTGTCCCACGTTGTCCGACGTTGTCCCACGATGTCCCACGTTGTCCAACGATGTCCAACGGTGTCCCACGTTGTCCCACGTTGTCCTACGTTGTCCCACGTTGTCCCACGTTGTCCCACGTTGTCCCACGTTGTCCCACGTTGTCCCACGGTGTCCAACGGTGTCCAACGATGTCCAACGGTGTCCAACGGTGTCCCACGTTGTCCGACGTTGTCCCACGTTGTCCCACGTTGTCCCACGGTGTCCAACGATGTCCAACGGTGTCCCACGTTGTCCCACGTTGTCCCACGTTGTCCCACGTTGTCCCACGTTGTCCCACGTTGTCCCACGTTGTCCCACGTTGTCCCACGTTGTCCCACGTTGTCCCACGTTGTCCCACGGTGTCCAACGGTGTCCAACGGTGTCCCACGATGTCCACCGATGTCCAACGGTGTCCAACGGTGTCCAACGGTGTCCAACGGTGTCCAACGATGCCCAACGGTGTCCCACGTTGTCCCACGTTGTCCCACGTTGTCCCACGTTGTCCCACGTTGTCCCACGTTGTCCCACGGTGTCCAACGATGTCCAGCGGTGTCCAACGGTGTCCCACGTTGTCCCACGTTGTCCCACGTTGTCCCACGTTGTCCCACGTTGTCCCACGTTGTCCCACGTTGTCCCACGTTGTCCCACGGTGTCCAACGGTGTCCAACGATGTCCAACGGTGTCCAACGGTGTCCCACGTTGTCCCACGTTGTCCCACGTTGTCCCACGGTGTCCAACGATGTCCAACGGTGTCCCACGTTGTCCCACGTTGTCCAACGGTGTCCAACGGTGTCCCACGTTGTCCCACGTTGTCCCACGTTGTCCCACGTTGTCCCACGATGTCCCACGTTGTCCAACGATGTCCAACGGTGTCCCACGTTGTCCCACGTTGTCCTACGTTGTCCCACGTTGTCCCACGTTGTCCCACGTTGTCCCACGTTGTCCCACGTTGTCCCACGGTGTCCAACGATGTCCAACGATGTCCAACGGTGTCCAACGGTGTCCCACGGTGTCCAACGGTGTCCCACGTTGTCCCTCGTTGTCCCACATTGTCCCACGTTGTCCCACGTTGTCCCACGTTGTCCCACGTTGTCCCACGTTGTCCCACGTTGTCCCACGGTGTCCAACGGTGTCCAACGATGTCCAACGGTGTCCAACGATGTCCAACGATGTCCAACGATGTCCAACGATGTCCAACGGTGTCCCACGATGTCCAACGATGTCCAACGATGTCCAACGGTGTCCAACGGTGTCCCACGTTGTCCCACGTTGTCCCACGTTGTCCCACGGTGTCCAACGATGTCCAACGGTGTCCCACGTTGTCCAACGGTGTCCCACGTTGTCCCACGTTGTCCCACGTTGTCCCACGTTGTCCCACGATGTCCCACGTTGTCCCACGTTGTCCCACGTTGTCCCACGTTGTCCCACGTTGTCCCACGTTGTCCCACGTTGTCCGACGTTGTCCCACGGTGTCCAACGGTGTCCCACGATGTCCCACGTTGTCCCACGTTGTCCCACGTTGTCCCACGTTGTCCCACGTTGTCCCACGTTGTCCCACGTTGTCCCACGTTGTCCCACGGTGTCCAACGGTGTCCAACGATGTCCAACGGTGTCCAACGGTGTCCCACGTTGTCCCACGTTGTCCCACGTTGTCCCACGGTGTCCAACGATGTCCAACGGTGTCCCACGTTGTCCCACGTTGTCCAACGGTGTCCAACGGTGTCCCACGTTGTCCCACGTTGTCCCACGTTGTCCCACGTTGTCCCACGATGTCCCACGTTGTCCAACGATGTCCAACGGTGTCCCACGTTGTCCCACGTTGTCCTACGTTGTCCAACGGTGTCCCACGTTGTCCCACGTTGTCCCACGTTGTCCCACGTTGTCCCACGTTGTCCCACGGTGTCCAACGGTGTCCAACGATGTCCAACGGTGTCCAACGGTGTCCCACGATGTCCACCGATGTCCAACGGTGTCCAACGGTGTCCAACGGTGTCCAACGGTGTCCAACGATGCCCAACGGTGTCCCACGTTGTCCCACGTTGTCCCACGTTGTCCCACGTTGTCCCACGTTGTCCCACGTTGTCCCACGTTGTCCCACGGTGTCCAACGATGTCCAGCGGTGTCCAACGGTGTCCCACGTTGTCCCACGTTGCCCCACGTTGTCCCACGTTGTCCCACGTTGTCCCACGTTGTCCCACGTTGTCCCACGTTGTCCCACGTTGTCCCACGTTGTCCCACGTTGTCCCACGTTGTCCCACGGTGTCCAACGATGTCCAACGGTGTCCCACGTTGTCCCACGTTGTCCAACGGTGTCCAACGGTGTCCCACGTTGTCCCACGTTGTCCCACGTTGTCCCACGTTGTCCCACGATGTCCCACGTTGTCCAACGATGTCCAACGGTGTCCCACGTTGTCCCACGTTGTCCTACGTTGTCCCACGTTGTCCCACGTTGTCCCACGTTGTCCCACGTTGTCCCACGTTGTCCCACGTTGTCCAACGATGTCCAACGGTGTCCCACGTTGTCCCACGTTGTCCCACGTTGTCCCACGTTGTCCCACGTTGTCCCACGTTGTCCCACGTTGTCCCACGTTGTCCCACGGTGTCCAACGATGCCCAACGGTGTCCCACGTTGTCCCACGTTGTCCCACGTTGTCCCACGTTGTCCCACGTTGTCCCACGTTGTCCCACGTTGTCCCACGTTGTCCCACGTGGTCCCACGTTGTCCCACGTTGTCCCACGTTGTCCCACGTTGTCCCACGTTGTCCCACGTTGTCCCACGTTGTCCCACGTTGTCCCACGTTGTCCCACGTTGTCCCACGTTGTCCCACGTTGTCCCACGGTGTCCACCGGTGTCCAACGGTGTCCAACGGTGTCCAACGATGTCCAACGGTGTCCAACGGTGTCCCACGGTGTCCAACGGTGTCCAACGGTGTCCCACGGTGTCCAACGGTGTCCCACGTTGTCCCACGTTGTCCCACGTTGTCCCACGTTGTCCCACGATGTCCCACGTTGTCCAACGATGTCCAACGGTGTCCCACGTTGTCCCACGTTGTCCTACGTTGTCCCACGTTGTCCCACGTTGTCCCACGTTGTCCCACGTTGTCCCACGGTGTCCAACGGTGTCCAACGATGTCCAACGGTGTCCAACGGTGTCCCACGTTGTCCCACGTTGTCCCACGGTGTCCAACGATGTCCAACGGTGTCCCACGTTGTCCCACGTTGTCCCACGTTGTCCCACGTTGTCCCACGTTGTTCCATGGTTTCCCACGTTGTCCCACGTTGTCCCACGTTGTCCCACGGTGTGCAACGATGTCCAACGGTGTCCAACGGTGTCCCACGGTGTCCAACGGTGTCCCACGTTGTCCCACGTTGTCCCACGTTGTCCCACGTTGTCCCACGTTGTCCCACGTTGTCCCACGTTGTCCCACGTTGTTCCATGGTTTCCCACGTTGTCCCACGTTGTCCCACGTTGTCCCACGGTGTCCAACGGTGTCCCACGTTGTCCCACGTTGTCCCACGGTGTCCAACCGTGTCCAACGATGTCCAACGGTGTCCCACGTTGTCCCACGTTGTCCCACGTTGTCCCACGTTGTCCCACGGTGTCCAACGATGTCCAACGGTGTCCAACGGTGTCCCACGATGTCCACCGATGTCCAACGGTGTCCAACGGTGTCCAACGGTGTCCAACGGTGTCCAACGATGTCCAACGATGTCCAACGATGTCCAACGGTGCCCAACGATGTCCAACGATGTCCAACGGTGTCCCACGATGTCCCACGTTGTCCAACGGTGTCCCACGTTGTCCCACGTTGTCCCACGTTGTCCCACGTTGTCCCACGTTGTCCCACGTTGTCCCACGATGTCCCACGTTGTCCCACGTTGTCCCACGTTGTCCCACGTTGTCCCACGTTGTCCCACGTTGTCCCACGTTGTCCCACGTTGTCCCACGGTGTCCAACGGTGTCCAACGATGTCCAACGGTGTCCAACGGTGTCCCACGTTGTCCCTCGTTGTCCCACGTTGTCCCACGGTGTCCAACGATGTCCAACGGTGTCCCACGTTGTCCCACGTTGTCCAACGGTGTCCAACGGTGTCCCACGTTGTCCCACGTTGTCCCACGTTGTCCCACGTTGTCCCACGATGTCCCACGTTGTCCCACGTTGTCCCACGGTGTCCAACGGTGTCCAACGATGTCCAACGGTGTCCAACGGTGTCCCACGTTGTCCGACGTTGTCCCACGTTGTCCCACGGTGTCCAACGGTGTCCAACGATGTCCAACGGTGTCCAACGGTGTCCCACGATGTCCACCGATGTCCAACGGTGTCCAACGGTGTCCAACGGTGTCCAACGGTGTCCAACGATGTCCAACGATGTCCAACGATGTCCAACGGTGTCCAACGATGTCCAACGGTGTCCAACGGTGTCCCACGGTGTCCAACGGTGTCCAACGGTGTCCCACGGTGTCCAACGGTGTCCCACGTTGTCCCACGTTGTCCCACGTTGTCCCACGTTGTCCCACGATGTCCCACGTTGTCCAACGATGTCCAACGTTGTCCCACGTTGTCCCACGGTGTCCAACGGTGTCCAACGATGTCCAACGGTGTCCAACGGTGTCCCACGTTGTCCCACGTTGTCCCACGGTGTCCAACGATGTCCAACGGTGTCCCACGTTGTCCCACGTTGTCCCACGTTGTCCCACGTTGTCCCACGTTGTCCCACGTTGTCCCACGTTGTTCCATGGTTTCCCACGTTGTCCCACGTTGTCCCACGTTGTCCCACGGTGTGCAACGATGTCCAACGGTGTCCAACGGTGTCCCACGGTGTCCAACGGTGTCCCACGTTGTCCCACGTTGTCCCACGTTGTCCCACGTTGTCCCACGTTGTCCCACGTTGTCCCACGTTGTCCCACGTTGTTCCATGGTTTCCCACGTTGTCCCACGTTGTCCCACGTTGTCCCACGGTGTCCAACGGTGTCCCACGTTGTCCCACGTTGTCCCACGGTGTCCAACCGTGTCCAACGATGTCCAACGGTGTCCCACGTTGTCCCACGTTGTCCCACGTTGTCCCACGTTGTCCCACGGTGTCCAACGATGTCCAACGGTGTCCAACGGTGTCCCACGATGTCCACCGATGTCCAACGGTGTCCAACGGTGTCCAACGGTGTCCAACGGTGTCCAACGATGTCCAACGATGTCCAACGATGTCCAACGGTGCCCAACGATGTCCAACGATGTCCAACGGTGTCCCACGATGTCCAACGGTGTCCAACGATGTCCAACGATGTCCAACGGTGTCCCACGATGTCCAACGATGTCCAACGATGTCCAACGGTGTCCAACGGTGTCCCACGTTGTCCCACGTTGTCCCACGTTGTCCCACGGTGTCCAACGATGTCCAACGGTGTCCCACGTTGTCCCACGTTGTCCCACGTTGTCCGACGTTGTCCCACGATGTCCCACGTTGTCCAACGATGTCCAACGGTGTCCCACGTTGTCCCACGTTGTCCTACGTTGTCCCACGTTGTC
Source organism: Bombus terrestris (assembly GCF_910591885.1). NCBI lineage: Eukaryota > Metazoa > Arthropoda > Insecta > Hymenoptera > Apidae > Bombus > Bombus terrestris. The sequence continues at coordinate 18,239 of NW_025963653.1, read as the reverse complement.
CCACGTTGTCCCACGTTGTCCCACGTTGTCCCACGTTGTCCCACGGTGTCCAACCGTGTCCAACGATGTCCAACGATGTCCAACGGTGTCCAACGGTGTCCCACGGTGTCCAACGGTGTCCCACGTTGTCCCACGTTGTCCCACGTTGTCCCACGTTGTCCCACGTTGTCGCACGTTGTCCCACGTTGTCCCACGGTGTCCAACGGTGTCCAACGATGTCCAACGGTGTCCAACGGTGTCCAACGATGTCCAACGGTGTCCAACGGTGTCCCACGTTGTCCCACGTTGTCCCACGTTGTCCCACGGTGTCCAACGATGTCCAATGGTGTCCCACGTTGTCCAACGGTGTCCCACGTTGTCCCACGTTGTCCCACGTTGTCACACGATGTCCCACGTTGTACCACGTTGTCCCACGTTGTCCAACGGTGTCCAACGGTGTCCAACGATGTCCAACGGTGTCCAACGGTGTCCCACGTTGTCCCACGTTGTCCCACGGTGTCCAACGATGTCCAACGGTGTCCCACGTTGTCCCACGTTGTCCCACGTTGTCCAACGATGTCCAACGGTGTCCAACGGTGTCCCACGTTGTCCCACGTTGTCCCACGTTGTCCCACGGTGTCCAACGATGTCCAACGGTGTCCAACGGTGTCCAACGGTGTCCCACGATGTCCAACGATGTCCAACGATGTCCAACGCTGTCCCACGTTGTCCCACGTTGTCCCACGGTGTCCAACGGTGTCCAACGATGTCCAACGATGTCCAACGGTGTCCCACGTTGTCCGACGTTGTCCCACGTTGTCCCACGTTGTCCCACGGTGTACAACGATGTCCAACGGTGTCCCACGTTGTCCCACGTTGTCCCACGTTGTCCCACGTTGTCCCACGTTGTCCCACGGTGTCCAACGGTGTCCCACGTTGTCCCGCGTTGTCCCACGTTGTCCCACGTTGTCCCACGTTGTCCAACGGTGTCCCACGGTGTCCAACGGTGTCCCACGTTGTCCCACGTTGTCCCACGTTGTCCCACGTTGTCCCACGGTGTCCAACGATGTCCAACGGTGTCCCACGTTGTCCAACGGTGTCCCACGTTGTCCCACGTTGTCCCACGTTGTCCCACGATGTCCCACGTTGTCCCACGTTGTCCCACGTTGTCCCACGGTGTCCAACGGTGTCCAACGATGTCCAACGGTGTCCAACGGTGTCCCACGTTGTCCCACGTTGTCCCACGGTGTCCAACGATGTCCAACGGTGTCCCACGTTGTCCCACGTTGTCCCACGTTGTCCCACGTTGTTCCATGGTTTCCCACGTTGTCCCACGTTGTCCCACGTTGTCCCACGGTGTCCAACGGTGTCCCACGGTGTCCAACGGTGTCCCACGTTGTCCCACGATGTCCAACGATGTCCAACGATGTCCAACGGTGTCCAACGGTGTCCCACGTTTTCCCACGTTGTCCCACGTTGTCCCACGGTGTCCAACGATGTCCAACGGTGTCCCACGTTGTCCAACGGTGTCCCACGTTGTCCCACGTTGTCCCACGTTGTCCCACGTTGTCCCACGATGTCCCACGTTGTCCCACGTTGTCCCACGTTGTCCCACGTTGTCCCACGTTGTCCCACGTTGTCCCACGGTGTCCAACGATGTCCAACGGTGTCCAACGGTGTCCAACGGTGTCCCACGTTGTCCCACGTTGTCCCACGTTGTCCCACGGTGTCCAACGATGTCCAACGGTGTCCCACGTTGTCCAACGGTGTCCCACGTTGTCCCACGTTGTCCCACGTTGTCCCACGTTGTCCCACGTTGTCCCACGTTGTCCCACGTTGTCCAACGATGTCCAACGGTGTCCCACGGTGTCCCACGTTGTCCCACGTTGTCCCACGTTCTCCCACGTTGTCCCACGTTGTCCCACGTTGTCCCACGTTGTCCCACGTTGTCCCACGTTGTCCCACGTTGTCCCACGGTGTCCCACGTTGTCCCACGTTGTCCCACGTTGTCCCACGATGTCCCACGTTGTCCCACGTTGTCCCACGTTGTCCCACGTTGTCCCACGTTCTCCCACGTTGTCCCACGTTGTCCCACGTTGTCCCACGTTGTCCCACGTTCTCCCACGTTGTCCCACGTTGTCCCACGTTGTCCAACGGTGTCCCACGTTGTCCCACGTTGTCCCACGTTGTCCCACGTTGTCCCACGTTGTCCCACGTTGTCCCACGTTCTCCCACGTTGTCCCACGTTGTCCCACGTTGTCCCACGTTGTCCCACGTTGTCCCACGTTGTCCCACGTTGTCCCACGTTGTCCCACGTTGTCCCACGGTGTCCAACGATGTCCAACGGTGTCCAACGGTGTCCCACGGTGTCCAACGATGTCCAACGGTGTCCCACGTTGTCCCACGTTGTCCCACGTTGTCCCACGGTGTCCCACGGTGTCCCACGTTGTCCCACGTTGTCCCACGTTGTCCCACGGTGTCCAACGATGTCCAACGGTGTCCCACGTTGTCCCACGTTGTCCCACGGTGTCCAACCGTGTCCAACGATGTCCAACGGTGTCCCACGTTGTCCCACGTTGTCCCACGTTGTCCCACGTTGTCCCACGGTGTCCAACGATGTCCAACGGTGTCCAACGGTGTCCCACGATGTCCAACGATGTCCAACGGTGTCCAACGGTGTCCAACGGTGTCCAACGGTGTCCAACGATGTCCAACGATGTCCAACGATGTCCAACGGTGCCCAACGATGTCCAACGATGTCCAACGGTGTCCCACGATGTCCCACGTTGTCCAACGGTGTCCCACGTTGTCCCACGTTGTCCCACGTTGTCCCACGTTGTCCCACGTTGTCCCACGATGTCCCACGTTGTCCCACGTTGTCCCACGTTGTCCCACGTTGTCCCACGGTGTCCCACGGTGTCCCACGTTGTCCCACGTTGTCCCACGGTGTCCAACGGTGTCCAACGATGTCCAACGGTGTCCAACGGTGTCCCACGTTGTCCCACGTTGTCCCACGTTGTCCCACGGTGTCCAACGATGTCCAACGGTGTCCCACGTTGTCCCACGTTGTCCAACGGTGTCCAACGGTGTCCCACGTTGTCCCACGTTGTCCCACGTTGTCCCACGTTGTCCCACGATGTCCCACGTTGTCCCACGTTGTCCCACGGTGTCCAACGGTGTACAACGATGTCCAACGGTGTCCAACGGTGTCCCACGTTGTCCGACGTTGTCCGACGTTGTCCCACGTTGTCCCACGGTGTCCAACGGTGTCCAACGATGTCCAACGGTGTCCAACGGTGTCCCACGATGTCCACCGATGTCCAACGGTGTCCAACGGTGTCCAACGGTGTCCAACGGTGTCCAACGATGTCCAACGATGTCCAACGATGTCCAACGGTGTCCAACGGTGTCCCACGGTGTCCAACGGTGTCCCACGTTGTCCCACGTTGTCCCACGTTGTCCCACGTTGTCCCACGTTGTCCCACGTTGTCCCACGTTGTCCCACGGTGTCCAACGGTGTCCAACGATGTCCAACGGTGTCCAACGGTGTCCCACGTTGTCCCACGGTGTCCCACGGTGTCCAACGATGTCCAACGGTGTCCAACGGTGTCCCACGTTGTCCCACGTTGTCCCACGTTGTCCCACGTTGTCCCACGTTGTCCCACGTTGTCCCACGTTGTCCCACGTTGTCCCACGGTGTCCAACGATGTCCAACGGTGTCCCACGTTGTCCAACGGTGTCCAACGGTGTCCCACGTTGTCCCACGTTGTCCCACGTTGTCCGACGTTGTCCCACGATGTCCCACGTTGTCCAACGATGTCCAACGGTGTCCCACGTTGTCACACGTTGTCCTACGTTGTCCCACGTTGTCCCACGTTGTCCCACGTTGTCCCACGTTGTCCCACGTTGTCCCACGGTGTCCAACCGTGTCCAACGATGTCCAACGGTGTCCAACGGTGTCCCACGGTGTCCAACGGTGTCCCACGTTGTCCCACGTTGTCCCACGTTGTCCCACGTTGTCCCACGTTGTCGCACGTTGTCCCACGTTGTCCCACGGTGTCCAACGGTGTCCAACGATGTCCAACGGTGTCCAACGGTGTCCAACGATGTCCAACGGTGTCCAACGGTGTCCCACGTTGTCCCACGTTGTCCCACGTTGTCCCACGTTGTCCCACGTTCTCCCACGTTGTCCCACGTTGTCCCACGTTGTCCAACGGTGTCCCACGTTGTCCCACGTTGTCCCACGTTGTCCCACGTTGTCCCACGTTGTCCCACGTTGTCCCACGTTCTCCCACGTTGTCCCACGTTGTCCCACGTTGTCCCACGTTGTCCCACGTTGTCCCACGTTGTCCCACGTTGTCCCACGTTGTCCCACGTTGTCCCACGGTGTCCAACGATGTCCAACGGTGTCCAACGGTGTCCCACGGTGTCCAACGATGTCCAACGGTGTCCCACGTTGTCCCACGTTGTCCCACGTTGTCCCACGGTGTCCCACGGTGTCCCACGTTGTCCCACGTTGTCCCACGTTGTCCCACGGTGTCCAACGATGTCCAACGGTGTCCCACGTTGTCCCACGTTGTCCCACGGTGTCCAACCGTGTCCAACGATGTCCAACGGTGTCCCACGTTGTCCGACGTTGTCCCACGTTGTCCCACGTTGTCCCACGGTGTACAACGATGTCCAACGGTGTCCCACGTTGTCCCACGTTGTCCCACGTTGTCCCACGTTGTCCCACGTTGTCCCACGGTGTCCAACGGTGTCCCACGTTGTCCCGCGTTGTCCCACGTTGTCCCACGTTGTCCCACGTTGTCCAACGGTGTCCCACGGTGTCCAACGGTGTCCCACGTTGTCCCACGTTGTCCCACGTTGTCCCACGTTGTCCCACGGTGTCCAACGATGTCCAACGGTGTCCCACGTTGTCCAACGGTGTCCCACGTTGTCCCACGTTGTCCCACGTTGTCCCACGATGTCCCACGTTGTCCCACGTTGTCCCACGTTGTCCCACGGTGTCCAACGGTGTCCAACGATGTCCAACGGTGTCCAACGGTGTCCCACGTTGTCCCACGTTGTCCCACGGTGTCCAACGATGCCCAACGGTGTCCCACGTTGTCCCACGTTGTCCCACGTTGTCCCACGTTGTTCCATGGTTTCCCACGTTGTCCCACGTTGTCCCACGTTGTCCCACGGTGTCCAACGGTGTCCCACGGTGTCCAACGGTGTCCCACGTTGTCCCACGATGTCCAACGATGTCCAACGATGTCCAACGGTGTCCAACGGTGTCCCACGTTTTCCCACGTTGTCCCACGTTGTCCCACGGTGTCCAACGATGTCCAACGGTGTCCCACGTTGTCCAACGGTGTCCCACGTTGTCCCACGTTGTCCCACGTTGTCCCACGTTGTCCCACGATGTCCCACGTTGTCCCACGTTGTCCCACGTTGTCCCACGTTGTCCCACGTTGTCCCACGTTGTCCCACGGTGTCCAACGATGTCCAACGGTGTCCAACGGTGTCCAACGGTGTCCCACGTTGTCCCACGTTGTCCCACGTTGTCCCACGGTGTCCAACGATGTCCAACGGTGTCCCACGTTGTCCAACGGTGTCCCACGTTGTCCCACGTTGTCCCACGTTGTCCCACGTTGTCCCACGTTGTCCCACGTTGTCCCACGTTGTCCAACGATGTCCAACGGTGTCCCACGGTGTCCCACGTTGTCCCACGTTGTCCCACGTTCTCCCACGTTGTCCCACGTTGTCCCACGTTGTCCCACGTTGTCCCACGTTGTCCCACGTTGTCCCACGTTGTCCCACGGTGTCCCACGTTGTCCCACGTTGTCCCACGTTGTCCCACGATGTCCCACGTTGTCCCACGTTGTCCCACGTTGTCCCACGTTGTCCCACGTTCTCCCACGTTGTCCCACGTTGTCCCACGTTGTCCCACGTTGTCCCACGTTCTCCCACGTTGTCCCACGTTGTCCCACGTTGTCCAACGGTGTCCCACGTTGTCCCACGTTGTCCCACGTTGTCCCACGTTGTCCCACGTTGTCCCACGTTGTCCCACGTTCTCCCACGTTGTCCCACGTTGTCCCACGTTGTCCCACGTTGTCCCACGTTGTCCCACGTTGTCCCACGTTGTCCCACGTTGTCCCACGTTGTCCCACGGTGTCCAACGATGTCCAACGGTGTCCAACGGTGTCCCACGGTGTCCAACGATGTCCAACGGTGTCCCACGTTGTCCCACGTTGTCCCACGTTGTCCCACGGTGTCCCACGGTGTCCCACGTTGTCCCACGTTGTCCCACGTTGTCCCACGGTGTCCAACGATGTCCAACGGTGTCCCACGTTGTCCCACGTTGTCCCACGGTGTCCAACCGTGTCCAACGATGTCCAACGGTGTCCCACGTTGTCCCACGTTGTCCCACGTTGTCCCACGTTGTCCCACGGTGTCCAACGATGTCCAACGGTGTCCAACGGTGTCCCACGATGTCCACCGATGTCCAACGGTGTCCAACGGTGTCCAACGGTGTCCAACGGTGTCCAACGATGTCCAACGATGTCCAACGATGTCCAACGGTGTCCAACGATGTCCAACGATGTCCAACGGTGTCCCACGATGTCCCACGTTGTCCAACGGTGTCCCACGTTGTCCCACGTTGTCCCACGTTGTCCCACGTTGTCCCACGTTGTCCCACGATGTCCCACGTTGTCCCACGTTGTCCCACGTTGTCCCACGTTGTCCCACGTTGTCCCACGTTGTCCCACGTTGTCCCACGTTGTCCCACGGTGTCCAACGGTGTCCAACGATGTCCAACGGTGTCCAACGGTGTCCCACGTTGTCCCACGTTGTCCCACGTTGTCCCACGGTGTCCAACGATGTCCAACGGTGTCCCACGTTGTCCCACGTTGTCCAACGGTGTCCAACGGTGTCCCACGTTGTCCCACGTTGTCCCACGTTGTCCCACGTTGTCCCACGATGTCCCACGTTGTCCCACGTTGTCCCACGGTGTCCAACGGTGTACAACGATGTCCAACGGTGTCCAACGGTGTCCCACGTTGTCCGACGTTGTCCGACGTTGTCCCACGTTGTCCCACGGTGTCCAACGGTGTCCAACGATGTCCAACGGTGTCCAACGGTGTCCCACGATGTCCACCGATGTCCAACGGTGTCCAACGGTGTCCAACGGTGTCCAACGGTGTCCAACGATGTCCAACGATGTCCAACGATGTCCAACGGTGTCCAACGGTGTCCCACGGTGTCCAACGGTGTCCCACGTTGTCCCACGTTGTCCCACGTTGTCCCACGTTGTCCCACGTTGTCCCACGTTGTCCCACGTTGTCCCACGTTGTCCAACGGTGTCCAACGATGTCCAACGGTGTCCAACGGTGTCCCACGTTGTCCCACGGTGTCCAACGGTGTCCAACGATGTCCAACGGTGTCCAACGGTGTCCCACGTTGTCCCACGTTGTCCCACGTTGTCCCACGTTGTCCCACGTTGTCCCACGTTGTCCCACGTTGTCCCACGTTGTCCCACGGTGTCCAACGATGTCCAACGGTGTCCCACGTTGTCCAACGGTGTCCAACGGTGTCCCACGTTGTCCCACGTTGTCCCACGTTGTCCGACGTTGTCCCACGATGTCCCACGTTGTCCAACGATGTCCAACGGTGTCCCACGTTGTCACACGTTGTCCTACGTTGTCCCACGTTGTCCCACGTTGTCCCACGTTGTCCCACGTTGTCCCACGTTGTCCCACGGTGTCCAACCGTGTCCAACGATGTCCAACGGTGTCCAACGGTGTCCCACGGTGTCCAACGGTGTCCCACGTTGTCCCACGTTGTCCCACGTTGTCCCACGTTGTCCCACGTTGTCGCACGTTGTCCCACGTTGTCCCACGGTGTCCAACGGTGTCCAACGATGTCCAACGGTGTCCAACGGTGTCCAACGATGTCCAACGGTGTCCAACGGTGTCCCACGTTGTCCCACGTTGTCCCACGTTGTCCCCCGTTGTCCCACGTTCTCCCACGTTGTCCCACGTTGTCCCACGTTGTCCAACGGTGTCCCACGTTGTCCCACGTTGTCCCACGTTGTCCCACGTTGTCCCACGTTGTCCCACGTTGTCCCACGTTCTCCCACGTTGTCCCACGTTGGCCCACGTTGGCCAACGTTGTCCCACGTTGTCCCACGTTGTCCCACGTTGTCCCACGTTGTCCCACGTTGTCCCACGGTGTCCAACGATGTCCAACGGTGTCCCACGTTGTCCCACGGTGTCCAACGATGTCCAACGGTGTCCCACGTTGTCCCACGTTGTCCCACGTTGTCCCACGGTGTCCCACGGTGTCCCACGTTGTCCCACGTTGTCCCACGTTGTCCCACGGTGTCCAACGATGTCCAACGGTGTCCCACGTTGTCCCACGTTGTCCCACGGTGTCCAACCGTGTCCAACGATGTCCAACGGTGTCCCACGTTGTCCCACGTTGTCCCACGTTGTCCCACGTTGTCCCACGTTGTCCCACGTTGTCCCACGTTGTCCCACGGTGTCCAACGGTGTCCAACGATGTCCAACGGTGTCCAACGGTGTCCCACGTTGTCCCACGTTGTCCCACGTTGTCCCACGGTGTCCAACGATGTCCAACGGTGTCCCACGTTGTCCCACGTTGTCCAACGGTGTCCAACGGTGTCCCACGTTGTCCCACGTTGTCCCACGTTGTCCCACGTTGTCCCACGATGTCCCACGTTGTCCCACGTTGTCCCACGGTGTCCAACGGTGTCCAACGATGTCCAACGGTGTCCAACGGTGTCCCACGTTGTCCGACGTTGTCCGACGTTGTCCCACGTTGTCCCACGGTGTCCAACGGTGTCCAACGATGTCCAACGGTGTCCAACGGTGTCCCACGATGTCCACCGATGTCCAACGGTGTCCAACGGTGTCCAACGGTGTCCAACGGTGTCCAACGATGTCCAACGATGTCCAACGATGTCCAACGGTGTCCAACGGTGTCCCACGGTGTCCAACGGTGTCCCACGTTGTCCCACGTTGTCCCACGTTGTCCCACGTTGTCCCACGTTGTCCCACGTTGTCCCACGTTGTCCCACGGTGTCCAACGGTGTCCAACGATGTCCAACGGTGTCCAACGGTGTCCCACGTTGTCCCACGGTGTCCAACGGTGTCCAACGATGTCCAACGGTGTCCAACGGTGTCCCACGTTGTCCCACGTTGTCCCACGTTGTTCCATGGTTTCCCACGTTGTCCCACGTTGTCCCACGTTGTCCCACGTTGTCCCACGTTGTCCCACGTTGTCCCACGGTGTCCAACGATGTCCAACGGTGTCCAACGGTGTCCCACGGTGTCCAACGGTGTCCCACGTTGTCCCACGTTGTCCCACGTTGTCCCACGTTGTCCCACGTTGTCCAACGGTGTCCCACGGTGTCCAACGGTGTCCCACGTTGTCCCACGTTGTCCCACGTTGTCCCACGTTGTCCCACGTTGTCCCACGTTGTCCCACGTTGTCCCACGTTGTCCCACGTTGTCCCACGTTGTCCCACGGTGTCCAACGATGTCCAACGGTGTCCCACGTTGTCCAACGGTGTCCAACGGTGTCCCACGTTGTCCCACGTTGTCCCACGTTGTCCGACGTTGTCCCACGATGTCCCACGTTGTCCAACGATGTCCAACGGTGTCCCACGTTGTCCCACGTTGTCCTACGTTGTCCCACGTTGTCCCACGTTGTCCCACGTTGTCCCACGTTGTCCCACGTTGTCCCACGGTGTCCAACCGTGTCCAACGATGTCCAACGATGTCCAACGGTGTCCAACGGTGTCCCACGGTGTCCAACGGTGTCCCACGTTGTCCCACGTTGTCCCACGTTGTCCCACGTTGTCCCACGTTGTCGCACGTTGTCCCACGTTGTCCCACGGTGTCCAACGGTGTCCAACGATGTCCAACGGTGTCCCACGGTGTCCAACGATGTCCAACGGTGTCCAACGGTGTCCCACGTTGTCCCACGTTGTCCCACGTTGTCCCACGGTGTCCAACGATGTCCAACGGTGTCCCACGTTGTCCAACGGTGTCCCACGTTGTCCCACGTTGTCCCACGTTGTCCCACGATGTCCCACGTTGTACCACGTTGTCCCACGTTGTCCCACGGTGTCCAACGGTGTCCAACGATGTCCAACGGTGTCCAACGGTGTCCCACGTTGTCCCACGTTGTCCCACGGTGTCCAACGATGTCCAACGGTGTCCCACGTTGTCCCACGTTGTCCCACGTTGTCCCACGTTGTTCCATGGTTTCCCACGTTGTCCCACGTTGTCCCACGTTGTCCCACGGTGTCCAACGGTGTCCCACGGTGTCCAACGGTGTCCCACGTTGTCCAACGATGTCCAACGGTGTCCAACGGTGTCCCACGTTGTCCCACGTTGTCCCACGTTGTCCCACGGTGTCCAACGGTGTCCAACGGTGTCCCACGTTGTCCCACGTTGTCCCACGTTGTCCCACGTTGTCCCACGATGTCCCACGTTGTCCAACGATGTCCAACGGTGTCCCACGTTGTCCCACGTTGTCCTACGTTGTCCCACGTTGTCCCACGTTGTCCCACGCTGTCCCACGTTGTCCCACGTTGTCCCACGGTGTCCAACGGTGTCCAACGATGTCCAACGGTGTCCAACGGTGTCCCACGTTGTCCGACGTTGTCCCACGTTGTCCCACGTTGTCCCACGGTGTACAACGATGTCCAACGGTGTCCCACGTTGTCCCACGTTGTCCCACGTTGTCCCACGTTGTCCCACGTTGTCCCACGTTGTCCCACGTTGTCCCACGTTGTCCCACGTTGTCCAACGATGTCCAACGATGTCCAACGGTGTCCAACGGTGTCCCACGTTGTCCCACGTTGTCCCACGTTGTCCCACGGTGTCCAACGATGTCCAACGGTGTCCAACGGTGTCCAACGGTGTCCCACGATGTCCAACGATGTCCAACGATGTCCAACGCTGTCCCACGTTGTCCCACGTTGTCCCACGGTGTCCAACGGTGTCCAACGATGTCCAACGATGTCCAACGGTGTCCCACGTTGTCCGACGTTGTCCCACGTTGTCCCACGTTGTCCCACGGTGTACAACGATGTCCAACGGTGTCCCACGTTGTCCCACGTTGTCCCACGTTGTCCCACGTTGTCCCACGTTGTCCCACGGTGTCCAACGGTGTCCCACGTTGTCCCGCGTTGTCCCACGTTGTCCCACGTTGTCCCACGTTGTCCAACGGTGTCCCACGGTGTCCAACGGTGTCCCACGTTGTCCCACGTTGTCCCACGTTGTCCCACGTTGTCCCACGGTGTCCAACGATGTCCAACGGTGTCCCACGTTGTCCAACGGTGTCCCACGTTGTCCCACGTTGTCCCACGTTGTCCCACGATGTCCCACGTTGTCCCACGTTGTCCCACGTTGTCCCACGGTGTCCAACGGTGTCCAACGATGTCCAACGGTGTCCAACGGTGTCCCACGTTGTCCCACGTTGTCCCACGGTGTCCAACGCTGCCCAACGGTGTCCCACGTTGTCCCACGTTGTCCCACGTTGTCCCACGTTGTTCCATGGTTTCCCACGTTGTCCCACGTTGTCCCACGTTGTCCCACGGTGTCCAACGGTGTCCCACGGTGTCCAACGGTGTCCCACGTTGTCCCACGATGTCCAAGGATGTCCAACGATGTCCAACGGTGTCCAACGGTGTCCCACGTTTTCCCACGTTGTCCCACGTTGTCCCACGGTGTCCAACGATGTCCAACGGTGTCCCACGTTGTCCAACGGTGTCCCACGTTGTCCCACGTTGTCCCACGTTGTCCCACGTTGTCCCACGATGTCCCACGTTGTCCCACGTTGTCCCACGTTGTCCCACGTTGTCCCACGTTGTCCCACGTTGTCCCACGGTGTCCAACGATGTCCAACGGTGTCCAACGGTGTCCAACGGTGTCCCACGTTGTCCCACGTTGTCCCACGTTGTCCCACGGTGTCCAACGATGTCCAACGGTGTCCCACGTTGTCCAACGGTGTCCCACGTTGTCCCACGTTGTCCCACGTTGTCCCACGTTGTCCCACGTTGTCCCACGTTGTCCCACGTTGTCCAACGATGTCCAACGGTGTCCCACGGTGTCCCACGTTGTCCCACGTTGTCCCACGTTGTCCCACGTTGTCCCACGTTGTCCCACGGTGTCCAACGGTGTCCAACGATGTCCAACGGTGTCCAACGGTGTCCCACGTTGTCCCACGTTGTCCCACGTTGTCCCACGGTGTCCAACGATGTCCAACGGTGTCCCACGTTGTCCCACGTTGTCCCACGTTGTCCCACGTTGTCCCACGTTGTCCCACGATGTCCCACGTTGTCCCACGTTGTCCCACGTTGTCCCACGTTGTCCCACGTTCTCCCACGTTGTCCCACGTTGTCCCACGTTGTCCCACGTTGTCCCACGTTCTCCCACGTTGTCCCACGTTGTCCCACGTTGTCCAACGGTGTCCCACGTTGTCCCACGTTGTCCCACGTTGTCCCACGGTGTCCAACGATGTCCAACGGTGTCCAACGGTGTCCCACGGTGTCCAACGGTGTCCCACGTTGTCCCACGTTGTCCCACGTTGTCCCACGTTGTCCCACGTTGTCCCACGTTGTCCAACGATGTCCAACGGTGTCCAACGATGTCCAACGGTGTCCAACGGTGTCCCACGTTGTCCGACGTTGTCCCACGTTGTCCCACGTTGTCCCACGGTGTACAACGATGTCCAACGGTGTCCCACGTTGTCCCACGTTGTCCCACGTTGTCCCACGTTGTCCCACGTTGTCCCACGTTGTCCCACGTTGTCCCACGTTGTCCAACGATGTCCAACGATGTCCAACGGTGTCCAACGGTGTCCCACGTTGTCCCACGTTGTCCCACGTTGTCCCACGGTGTCCAACGATGTCCAACGGTGTCCAACGGTGTCCAACGGTGTCCCACGATGTCCAACGATGTCCAACGATGTCCAACGCTGTCCCACGTTGTCCCACGTTGTCCCACGGTGTCCAACGGTGTCCAACGATGTCCAACGATGTCCAACGGTGTCCCACGTGGTCCGACGTTGTCCCACGTTGTCCCACGTTGTCCCACGGTGTACAACGATGTCCAACGGTGTCCCACGTTGTCCCACGTTGTCCCACGTTGTCCCACGTTGTCCCACGTTGTCCCACGTTGTCCCACGTTGTCCCACGGTGTCCAACGGTGTCCCACGTTGTCCCGCGTTGTCCCACGTTGTCCCACGTTGTCCCACGTTGTCCCACGGTGTCCCACGGTGTCCAACGGTGTCCCACGTTGTCCAACGGTGTCCCACGTTGTCCCACGTTGTCCCACGATGTCCCACGTTGTCCCACGTTGTCCCACGTTGTCCCACGGTGTCCAACGGTGTCCAACGGTGTCCAACGGTGTCCAACGGTGTCCCACGTTGTCCCACGTTGTCCCACGGTGTCCAACGATGCCCAACGGTGTCCCACGTTGTCCCACGTTGTCCCACGTTGTCCCACGTTGTTCCATGGTTTCCCACGTTGTCCCACGTTGTCCCACGTTGTCCCACGGTGTCCAACGGTGTCCCACGGTGTCCAACGGTGTCCCACGTTGTCCCACGATGTCCAACGATGTCCAACGATGTCCAACGGTGTCCAACGGTGTCCCACGTTTTCCCACGTTGTCCCACGTTGTCCCACGGTGTCCAACGATGTCCAACGGTGTCCCACGTTGTCCAACGGTGTCCCACGTTGTCCCACGTTGTCCCACGTTGTCCCACGTTGTCCCACGATGTCCCACGTTGTCCCACGTTGTCCCACGTTGTCCCACGTTGTCCCACGTTGTCCCACGTTGTCCCACGGTGTCCAACGATGTCCAACGGTGTCCAACGGTGTCCAACGGTGTCCCACGTTGTCCCACGTTGTCCCACGTTGTCCCACGGTGTCCAACGATGTCCAACGGTGTCCCACGTTGTCCAACGGTGTCCCACGTTGTCCCACGTTGTCCCACGTTGTCCCACGTTGTCCCACGTTGTCCCACGTTGTCCCACGTTGTCCAACGATGTCCCACGTTGTCCCACGTTGTCCAACGGTGTCCCACGTTGTCCCACGTTGTCCCACGTTGTCCCACGTTGTCCCACGTTGTCCCACGTTGTCCCACGTTCTCCCACGTTGTCCCACGTTGTCCCACGTTGTCCCACGTTGTCCCACGTTGTCCCACGTTGTCCCACGTTGTCCCACGTTGTCCCACGGTGTCCAACGATGTCCAACGGTGTCCAACGGTGTCCCACGGTGTCCAACGATGTCCAACGGTGTCCCACGTTGTCCCACGTTGTCCCACGTTGTCCCACGTTGTCCCACGTTGTCCCACGTTGTCCCACGTTGTCCCACGTTGTCCCACGTTGTCCCACGGTGTCCAACGATGTCCAGCGGTGTCCAACGGTGTCCCACGTTGTCCCACGTTGTCCCACGTTGTCCCACGTTGTCCCACGTTGTCCCACGTTGTCCCACGTTGTCCCACGTTGTCCCACGTTGTCCCACGTTGTCCCACGTTGTCCCACGTTGTCCCACGGTGTCCAACGATGTCCAACGGTGTCCCACGTTGTCCCACGTTGTCCAACGGTGTCCAACGGTGTCCCACGTTGTCCCACGTTGTCCCACGTTGTCCCACGTTGTCCCACGATGTCCCACGTTGTCCCACGTTGTCCCACGTTGTCCCACGTTGTCCCACGTTGTCCCACGTTGTCCCACGGTGTCCAACTATGTCCAACGGTGTCCAACGGTGTCCAACGGTGTCCCACGTTGTCCCACGTTGTCCCACGTTGTCCCACGGTGTCCAACGATGTCCAACGGTGTCCCACGTTGTCCCACGTTGTCCCACGTTGTCCCACGTTGTCCCACGTTGTCCCACGGTGTCCCACGTTGTCCCACGTTGTCCCACGTTGTCCCACGTTGTCCCACGTTGTCCCACGTTGTCCCACGTTGTCCCACGTTGTCCCACGTTGTCCCACGTTGTCCCACGGTGTCCAACGATGTCCAACGGTGTCCCACGTTGTCCAACGGTGTCCCACGTTGTCCCACGTTGTCCCACGTTGTCCCACGTTGTCCCACGTTGTCCAACGATGTCCAACGGTGTCCCACGTTGTCCCACGTTGTCCCACGTTGTCCCACGTTGTCCCACGGTGTCCAACGATGTCCAACGGTGTCCAACGGTGTCCCACGGTGTCCAACGGTGTCCCACGTTGTCCCACGTTGTCCCACGTTGTCCCACGTTGTCCCACGTTGTCCCACGTTGTCCAACGATGTCCAACGGTGTCCCACGGTGTCCAACGGTGTCCCACGTTGTCCCACGTTGTCCCACGTTGTCCCACGTTGTCCCACGTTGTCCCACGTTGTCCCACGTTGTCCCACGGTGTCCAACGGTGTCCAACGATGTCCAACGGTGTCCAACGGTGTCCCACGTTGTCCCACGTTGTCCCACGGTGTCCAACGATGTCCAACGGTGTCCAACGGTGTCCCACGGTGTCCAACGGTGTCCCACGGTGTCCAACGGTGTCCCACGTTGTCCCACGTTGTCCCACGTTGTCCCACGTTGTCCCACGTTGTCCAACGGTGTCCCACGGTGTTCAACGGTGTCCCACGTTGTCCCACGTTGTCCCACGTTGTCCCACGTTGTCCCACGTTGTCCCACGTTGTCCCACGTTGTCCCACGGTGTCCAACGGTGTCCAACGATGTCCAACGGTGTCCAACGGTGTCCCACGATGTCCACCGATGTCCAACGGTGTCCAACGGTGTCCAACGGTGTCCAACGGTGTCCAACGATGTCCAACGATGTCCAACGATGTCCAACGGTGCCCAACGATGTCCAACGATGTCCAACGGTGTCCCACGATGTCCAACGATGTCCAACGATGTCCAACGGTGTCCAACGGTGTCCCACGTTGTCCCACGTTGTCCCACGTTGTCCCACGGTGTCCAACGATGTCCAACGGTGTCCCACGTTGTCCCACGTTGTCCCACGTTGTCCCACGTTGTCCCACGGTGTCCAACGATGTCCAACGGTGTCCCACGTTGTCCCACGTTGTTCCACTTTGTCCCACGTTGTCCCACGTTGTCCCACGATGTCCCACGTTGTCCCACGTTGTCCCACGTTGTCCCACGTTGTCCCACGTTGTCCCACGTTGTCCCACGTTGTCCCACGTTGTCCCACGTTGTCCCACGGTGTCCAACGATGTCCAACGGTGTCCCACGTTGTCCAACGGTGTCCCACGTTGTCCCACGTTGTCCCACGTTGTCCCACGTTGTCCCACGTTGTCCCACGTTGTCCCACGTTGTCCCACGTTGTCCCACGTTGTCCCACGTTGTCCCACGTTGTCCCACGTTGTCCCACGTTGTCCCACGTTGTCCCACGTTGTCCCACGTTGTCCCACGTTGTCCCACGGTGTCCAACGATGTCCAACGGTGTCCAACGGTGTCCCACGGTGTCCAACGGTGTCCCACGTTGTCCCACGTTGTCCCACGTTGTCCCACGTTGTCCCACGTTGTCCCACGTTGTCCCACGGTGTCCAACGATGTCCAACGGTGTCCAACGGTGTCCAACGGTGTCCCACGATGTCCAACGATGTCCAACGATGTCCAACGCTGTCCCACGTTGTCCCACGTTGTCCCACGGTGTCCAACGGTGTCCAACGATGTCCAACGATGTCCAACGGTGTCCCACGTTGTCCGACGTTGTCCCACGTTGTCCCACGTTGTCCCACGGTGTACAACGATGTCCAACGGTGTCCCACGTTGTCCCACGTTGTCCCACGTTGTCCCACGTTGTCCCACGTTGTCCCACGGTGTCCAACGGTGTCCCACGTTGTCCCGCGTTGTCCCACGTTGTCCCACGTTGTCCCACGGTGTCCAACGGTGTCCCACGGTGTCCAACGGTGTCCCACGTTGTCCCACGTTGTCCCACGTTGTCCCACGTTGTCCCACGGTGTCCAACGATGTCCAACGGTGTCCCACGTTGTCCAACGGTGTCCCACGTTGTCCCACGTTGTCCCACGTTGTCCCACGATGTCCCACGTTGTCCCACGTTGTCCCACGTTGTCCCACGGTGTCCAACGGTGTCCAACGATGTCCAACGGTGTCCAACGGTGTCCCACGTTGTCCCACGTTGTCCCACGGTGTCCAACGATGCCCAACGGTGTCCCACGTTGTCCCACGTTGTCCCACGTTGTCCCACGTTGTTCCATGGTTTCCCACGTTGTCCCACGTTGTCCCACGTTGTCCCACGGTGTCCAACGGTGTCCCACGGTGTCCAACGGTGTCCCACGTTGTCCCACGATGTCCAACGATGTCCAACGATGTCCAACGGTGTCCAACGGTGTCCCACGTTTTCCCACGTTGTCCCACGTTGTCCCACGGTGTCCAACGATGTCCAACGGTGTCCCACGTTGTCCAACGGTGTCCCACGTTGTCCCACGTTGTCCCACGTTGTCCCACGTTGTCCCACGATGTCCCACGTTGTCCCACGTTGTCCCACGTTGTCCCACGTTGTCCCACGTTGTCCCACGTTGTCCCACGGTGTCCAACGATGTCCAACGGTGTCCCACGGTGTCCAACGGTGTCCCACGTTGTCCCACGTTGTCCCACGTTGTCCCACGGTGTCCAACGATGTCCAACGGTGTCCCACGTTGTCCAACGGTGTCCCACGTTGTCCCACGTTGTCCCACGTTGTCCCACGTTGTCCCACGTTGTCCAACGATGTCCAACGGTGTCCCACGGTGTCCCACGTTGTCCCACGTTGTCCCACGTTGTCCCACGTTGTCCCACGTTGTCCCACGGTGTCCAACGGTGTCCAACGATGTCCAACGGTGTCCAACGGTGTCCCACGTTGTCCCACGTTGTCCCACGTTGTCCCACGGTGTCCAACGATGTCCAACGGTGTCCCACGTTGTCCCACGTTGTCCCACGTTGTCCCACGTTGTCCCACGTTGTCCCACGATGTCCCACGTTGTCCCACGTTGTCCCACGTTGTCCCACGTTGTCCCACGTTCTCCCACGTTGTCCCACGTTGTCCCACGTTGTCCCACGTTGTCCCACGTTCTCCCACGTTGTCCCACGTTGTCCCACGTTGTCCAACGGTGTCCCACGTTGTCCCACGTTGTCCCACGTTGTCCCACGGTGTCCAACGATGTCCAACGGTGTCCAACGGTGTCCCACGGTGTCCAACGGTGTCCCACGTTGTCCCACGTTGTCCCACGTTGT